>NW_007737441.1:8385-30143 GCF_000696425.1 Galeopterus variegatus | reverse complement strand
TGCGATCCGTTGCCGGACACGGAAAAAGACAAAAGACAAAAAAAAAACAAACAAAAAAAACTACATTATACTATTCATGACGTGTATATTTAAATAATTTAAATAATAAAAAGAAGGTAAATCCAAGTAAACTGCCATAAAAAGACGTGTAGTCACATAGCCTTCTGTTATGATGACAAATGTTATTGTAATTTTTTTGCGTGTGTTATGATAGCATGTTTTTGATGTTTATATATGAATATCTAAAAAATATCCTGCATAACTCTGAATGTTTCAACTACAGAAATAGATAAATACTTTCATCTCAGAACATTTCTATATTTTGCAACAATATTTGTAGAATTGATTAAAGGTTCCTGAAGCAAAATTTTTCTTTGTCTACTTTTCATGTAAAAAAGTAAGGTTTTCCCAAATTGTGAAAATCTGTATAGTCATGTGAAGATTTACTCTATGAGACCACTTAAGGCATGATAAAAATAATTTAATAAGTGGCACCTAAGTTGGTAAAGGAGTTTATAAACTTCTCTAAAGCTAAGGAAAGTTTTGCTAAAATTTTGCCAACCTTTTATTAATTTAATATTCTAGAAAAAGGTACAAAAGCTCTCAAGGTAACTAAGAAGGCTAGTAACTCTATGAAAGAGAATAACCATTAATTTAAAAACAGTTTTTTCAGATGTTTCATCTTGTAAAAGAATGTTTTCTTTAAATTTTTAAGTTTGTTATAATTATAAATATACATATTTATACACAAACATACATATGGAGAGAGAGAGAGAGAGAGAGAGAGAGAGAGAGAAAGGAAAATAGAGTAGGATGAGAGGTTATTTAATACAGGTTGACTTAAAACTACAATGAAGACTATGGTTATACAGTGTTAGAAAACATTTGGAAAATGAAGTAATGATTTTTTAAAAAATATCTTTCAAAACTATAAAATTAGTGTTAATTGTAAAAGTTTAATAAATGAGGTTCAGAATGTAAAATTTCAAGCAAGTGAAATATATGTAGTTTTTCAAGGGGGGAAAATGCTTTAACTTAATTAAAACACAAATTTGTTTCTATAACTAATTTTCTAAAATCATGACAATTAAGCATACAAAATGGACATGATTGCAATTTGTGTAATTCTTTATTCAAGTAAGTCTGAGTGAGTAAGAAGAATATTAATTTGGAATTTCAGTTGCCCTGTGTTAATAACTTACTTGCACAGAAATACAGGCACACCTCATGTTGCTGCACTGTGTTTTACTGCTCTGTTGAAGGTTTGTGGCAACTTTGCACTGAGCAAGTCTATCAGCGCCGTTTTCTCAATAGCATGTGCTCACTTCATGTCTCTGTGTCACATCTTAGTAATTCTCAAAATATTTCAAACTTTTTCATTATTATTATATCTGTCATGCTACTCCAATGAACACACAGATGATAACAAAGCAAAACAACCTGATTGCTAGTATGGACAAAGTTTTAGTGCTCTGAGTAGAAGATCAAACAAACCAGAACATTCTCTTAGGCCAATGCCTTCAGTTCTGTGAAGACGGAGAGAACTGAGGAAGCTGCAGGAGAAAAGTCTGAAACTAGACAGAGGTTGGTTCATGAGGTTTAAGGAAGGAAGTGGTCTTCATTACGTGAAAGTGCAAGGTGAAGCAGCAAGTGCTGACGTAGAAAGTGTTATCCAGAAGATCCAGCTAAAATAATTGGTGAAGGTGGATATGCTAAAGAATAGATTTTTAATGTAAACAAAATAGCCTTATACTGGAAGAAGATGCCATCTAGGACTTTTCATGGCTAGAGAAGAGAAGTCAGCGCCTGGCTTCAAAGCCTCAAAGAACAGCTTGACTCTTTTGTGAGGAATTAATGCAGTTGGTGACTTTAAATGGAAGCCATTGTTCATTTACTATTTTAAAAACCTCAGGGCCCTCAAGAATTATGCTAAATGTATTTTGCCTGTGCTCTATAGATTGAGAAGCAAAGTCCGGATGACTGTACATACGTTCATAGCACAGTTTATTGACTATAGTAAGCCAACTGTTGAGACCTACTTCTCAGAAAAAAAAAAAGATTTCCTTTAAAATATTACTGTGCATTGACAATGCACACAGTCACTCAAGAATTCTGTTGGAGATGTGCAAGGAGACTAACGTTGTTTTTATGCCTGTTAACACAACATTCATTCTGCAGCCCATTAATCAAGCGTAATTTCAACTTTCAATTCTTCTTGATTAAAAAATACATTTTGTAAGGCTATAGCTGCCATAGGTAGTGATTCCTCTGATGGATCTGGGAAAACTAAATTGAATGTCTTCTGGAAAGGACACACTCTTCTAGATGCCATTAAGAAAATTCTTGATTCATGGGAGGAGGTCAAAATATCAACATTAACAGAAGTTTGGAAAAACATGATTTCAACCCTCATGAATGACTCTGAGGGGTTCAAGATGTCAGTGGAGGGAGTAACTGTAGATGTTGTGAAAATAGCCAGAGAACTAGAATCAGAGGTGGAGCCTGAAGATGTGACCGATTTGCTGCAATATCATGATAAAACTCTAATTGATGAGGAGTCGCTCCTTATGACTGAGCAAATAATGTAATTTCTTGATATGGAATCTACTCCTGGTGAAGATGCTCTGAAAGTTGTTGAAATGACAACAAAGGATTTAGAAAATCACATAAACTTAGTTGATAAACAGTGACAGGGTTTGACTCCATATTTTTTTTTAAATTCCAATTTTAAAAGAAGTTCTACTGTGGGTAAAATGCTATCAAACAGCTTCACATGCTACAGAGAAATCTTCTGTGAAAGGAAGAGTCAGTCGATACAGCCAACTTAATTGTTCAAGAAATTTGATTTGGAGAAATTGCTACAGCCTCCTCAGCCATCAGCAGCTGCCACCCTGATTAGTCAGCAGCTATCAACATTGAGGCAAGAACCTCCACCAGTAAAAAGATTACAGCTAGCTGAAGGTTCAGATAATTATTGGCACTTTTCAGCAATAAACTGTTTTTAATTAAGGTATGTACATTTTTTTAGACAATGATATTGCACACTTAGACTATAGTGTATTGTAAATATACCTTTTATATGTATAAAAAGGGAAACCAAAAAATCCATACGATATTTGCTTTATTGTGGAGGTTCGTAACCCAACATGCAATACCTGTAAGGTATGCCCGTCTAAATCTCCACCCTAAGACATAAATCAATTATTACTCATTAGTTTACTTAAAATTCTGTTGTGTAAGATCAAGGAAAGAGAAAGAAAACCCACATTTGTTCAGCTTCATTTAGTCTTTCATATACAGTATATAAATCATTTATAACTCAAGTGGCCCTGTAAAATTATTGTTATTCCTATTTTTGGGGTAAGGGCTGAAGCGTTTTGATCTTAACTCTGCATTACGGAATGAGTTTATGAAGAAATTGGGATTTGAAGTGAAAGTCCTTGATTTCTGTCTCCACGTAGTTTTAATTCTATTTTCAGAATTGTTAGGGTAATTCTATATGAAATGCTGCAGAAACATCACTGTAGAACTCAGAAAGTCCTAATCACTACAGCTAACATCAGCAAGTCTTACATCCATCAGCAATTTACCCAATATTTTTTCTCAGGGATGCAATGAAAATGAATGACATTTTTAGAGGTTATTTATACATTTAATTTGTAGGAAGAGATATAAAAACGTGGGTCATGTGGAATGAATTCATTAATTTTAAAAGAAATGTTTTTCCTCTTAAGTGAAAGACATTAAGTATGGAGAATGTGTTACTTGAAATGCTTATGGGTAAAATAAACCTAATAAAGTTTTTCAAGCATATTCCACTCTGTGAGAAGCTGTATGACTAATGAAATATTGAGAAGAAAGGTAAATAAGGACGGTGGCTTATTTGGAAAGAAGTTAGAGGGCTGCCTCCCTGTAAACCCCAGGGCACCATTCATGTCGCAGTGTAGAAGGCTGGTGCCCCTTTGCAACTCTGCAGAACACAGCCGATGGAGCCATTTGCTCCCAACTTAGAGATCTATTCACAAACCTCTGTAATGTCCACTTTCATTTCACTTTTGACTCTCAATTGTCCAATACATTCGACAGCGAATAAATATACATCGTTTAGCAATGACTAGTTGCAAGTATAGAAAAAGGCTTTTGTATTTTAGTAACCATTATAAACAGATATTCTTTTATTTATTTTTCCCAATGATATTTAATTCAGTTCTAAATTATGAGGGTAAATAAAAATGCATTGCTATCATTGTACTACAAACGATCAATTTCTAATATAGATAATGTGTGAATGGCCCTAACGCAGGGGTTTGAGTTTTCAAATCTGGAATACAGAACAATGAACATTGTTATTTTCAGAAACACCATCTTGAAATTTAACCTGTAAATTGTTTCTTCTTTTTTCTTGTTATTAGTTTAGAATAATTGTCTATTCTAATAATTAAACTAAATCTTGTATTTTATTAGGTTTGATTCTCATTCAGTTTTTAAGCATATAAATTCATAATTTTACATATGCTTAAAGACTACTATTTGGTAGTAAGCAGATTAAGGAAAATAAATCTGTACCTATAACTTAAGCTGAATATTCATAGTCCAATAGTATCCAAACCTTCATGCAATTAGTTGGGTTACTATTCTTTCATCTAGGTAAGTTCTCTATAAATGAGTTTAAATGATAGATGAAATCTCAATTAAGTGCTGTAAGAATGCCTAGTTAAAAGCCAGACTTACAGAGCCGACTTATAAATAACAAGAAGAAAATAGTTTAAAATCAAATATTATATAGAGTTGAACAGCCCAATTGGTCATGATTTCTCTTGAAATCCTAAAATGTTCCCTTACACAGAACTGGTAGGACTAGAAGGCTTATCCAGTGAGGCTACTAATCAAAAGTCAGACTCAAATGTACCTGGAGATTCAGGTAGCAAACATATAAGAAATAGTACTTCTTTAAATTACCAAGCCCATAGCAACTAAAAGAACTGCTTTCAATATATTATTGAAACTTCAGGTAGAAGCATTCTTCTTGATTTTAAGATGTCATATTCAGAGGGTGGTAAAATTTAAAATATCTCATACTATTAGCCCATACTATTCAACATGATTCCCATTTCTTTAATCCTTAGTATGAAACTCATGAGATTATTAGGAAAACCAAAGGGGCCAATTGGGTCAATTTCTAAATGAAATGAAACAATAAGGTAATTATTCAGGATTTTCAAACAAATTAGTTTTTCTTCACATTTTAGATTCTATAAGATGAAACATTGTTTGGTCTCACATATTAAACTATAAAACAGATTTTAAGCACCTGATCTCATTCCTTCATTCCACTTTGTTACTTACGTGGAATTAAATAATTGAATATTTTGAAGCCAGTATACCAAACTATTTCAAAATTGTTTAATTATACCTTGCCTTTTTCTTAATAAGGTGCAGTGTAGGACAGTAGGAAATAGTTTATTATTTTGCTGTTTTAATTGTATATGATACAGATTTATATAGCAAGCATTAACAGCAAGTTTTTAGAATATGAATATAAAATGCATTAACATACTTTCAGATAAGAATATATATATAATTATATATATATGAGTATATAACTGTAGTAATATAAGGCAAACTATATTTTTATTACTTAGAATTTTACACTTCTGTACAAATGTCCTCTTTTAAGTGGTTAAGTTTGAAAAATAGGCAAATACTTTTTTTCAAATTGGTTTAAATGTTTTAAGTTTATTTTTAAAATAATGGTTTATCAGAAATTTTTATATGTCATGTCCTGTTTGGAAATTGCATATATACTTGAAGCATATGGGTGAAGCTAAAAATACTAAGCCCTGTTAAACTTATACAATATTAAAATTTATAATAAGGTGTCGGACATAACTTGAAAGAAGCATCAACTTTTTCATATGTAATTTTTGTATGAAAAGCCGATTCCGTATATCATAGAAACTATTTTAAATGAGGAGGAAACAGTTAATTGAGCAGCAGTTAATTAGTTGGATTTAAACTGCTGAGTAGATTGACCCTTTAAAAGTAAATAATAAGTATTTTCCATCATAGAAGTATTTTATATTATTTCTTTTTTTCACCCAATTCAGTCATTCTGATGAAAACTAAGATGACCTACTATTAATAAAAATTAGGAAAGCAGCCCTCTCTCTCTCTCTGTATATAATGTGTATGTGTTTATGTATATATATACTTATCTGAAACTATGTGAATCTATATTCATATGTATATACACGTGTGTATATATATACATATTTGAATGTATGTGAATGTATCTTCATAAATAGACAAACTAATACATAATATATGTCTTCTAAAGGCTTGTAAAGACTAACTAAAGTTTGATAACGTTGACATTACACTTTCTCTGTTTAACTATAATCCTTGAAGTAACATTTTTCATGTCATTACAGACCCACCCTGCCAGACGGAGCTCAGCAATATTCAGAAGCGGCAACGGGTAAAGAAGCTCCTAGGTGAGCAATAGATCATTCTTCTGAAGGCTTCATTGCTTACATAAATAACCCCAGGGAAACAGCAACATAAAATCAATATTAATCCAACAAAGATAGACTGAACTAAATTTCAGCAACAAAATTTATGAACTTTTTGAAAGCCGTTAAACTTACTTTTATTACCTTACCTATTGAAAGATATTATGTCTGTTTTATTACCCTAATATAATGTTCGTTTTGAAAGTTATTAAGTAAAAAAAAGAGATTTAAACAATGGTAAAGTTAAAACATCAGCAGAAACTTCAATTCTAATTCTGTGGTTAACAATTTAAGAACTGATGGCCATATATATATGACGTGTGTGTGTATATATATTTAAAATATTTAAAGCAAGTACTTGTATAAGTGGGGTGAAAAAATGCTCTGAGTATCTCAGGGGAATTTAAATAGATTTCTTAGAGTTTTTCATAAGTACTTTTTACTACTTTACTTTTAGTAAGTAAATGTAAGAGTTGATAAATAAAATACAGAAGTAGATAATAGATAGATAATTTAAAATTTTACCCAAAGCCTTGAAATATTTGAAGGTTTGATTTTCAACAGATTATTAAACTATTACATATGATTGTTGTTTATTCTTTATTCTTGTAAATGTATACTTTTTGAATAAACTTTTTAGAAGAATGTTAAAGTCATAAAATATTGCAAAGATAATATACAGTTTTCATACATCTTTCACTCAGCTTCCCCTAAAGATAAAAATTTACATGTACAAAATAACAATGGCACATTTGTAAACTCTAAGAAATTAACATTGCTATAATCCTATTATCTAAGCTTCAGACTTCATTTGGATTTCACCAGTTTTTCCACTGGTGATCTTTTTCTATTTTAAGATCCCTAGCAGGACACCACACGTGCGATTTTTTTTTTCATGTATGCTTATGCACTTGTGTATTGAGTGGTATATAATTTTATAATGTCTCTGGATCTGATTAATCTGTATTATATTTTGATATGCCCTCTTTGTAATTACAGTATAGGATGTTAAATGAAAAGATGCTTCATATTGCTTAAAATCCTTGGCTCAATACCCATTGTATATAATAAAAAGTTTAATGGTTGATAATAAAACATTTTTAGGTGTAAAATATGACTGATGATCAAAGCCACAATGTGTCATGTTTCTCTTAATTCTGATACAAGGTGCATAAGATATTACAGCTCACAAGGGGAAATAGTACATTATTCCACAGGTTTTTCTCCATAAATCAAAGATTAGTCATGTACAATGGGAAAACCCATTCAAATTCAACTGAAAAATATTTTGTACTTGATTAAGGTCTATTAGTAACAAAATATTTAAATGAAGCCTGTGATTATTTAAAGCTACAAAATCCAAAAACTTATTTAGTGCCCATGTGGGAGGAGTTACTTGTATTTTTATTATATAATGTAAATGAAAGTCATTATTAGAGAGTACTGAATGTTTTAATTATTTCTTCTTTAATTTGGGTGGGATAATGGTATTTATCTGAAAATTGATCAGTTGTTACATAGGAGTAGGGTGCCACATATTCCAATTTGTAGGTTTAGTCTTGGTTGGTATCTGAAGTTCAAGCATAACTCTTAATAGTATCCTATCTAACTTTCAGATTGTACTGGCATAAATTATGTTGTGACACCAACCATACATCATAACATTTTTATGTCAAATATGTCAAATAATGATTTTTCTTAAAGATTTAGAGACAAGAAAGTTAATTTTGTTTTCTTATTTTTGCTGACCCTAAATCCACAGAAGGTGATCCCAAGTCTTCCATCCTGGTGATATTCTGTCTACCTCACTGCAAGACTAGCAGTTCAGATCTTTCCAATGAATTATCATTTCTAAACCGAACTGTTCACCTATTTATCATAATTATCAAACTCTTTGAAATAGTAAAATTATGATCCCATATGGTTGCCAGACTTAATATGTTTCACCTTTTAACCATTTATTCAGTCATTTTTTTTTCTTTCACCACATGACTATAACGTTTCTGTTCACAGAAAAAAAATGATCAGGAAAGAGAAGCGCATTTTCTAATCTCCTGGAGTTTACATTCTAGTGTTTATTGAAGAGTGTGACTTCACTTCTAAATTTCTAACTGTACATTTATCATTAGCAACGTGCCATTTACTACGTTAGATATTATGGATATGAAAATAAATACCTATAGACTGTGGGTTTAAGAGAAGTTGTTTATTGATCAGTGAAAGCCAAGAAAACCCAAATACTTTTAAAAATGGAGGATATCACACTGTAGTGGTGAAAGCGTACATTTATCATTAGCAACGTGCCATTTACTACGTTAGATATTATGGATATGAAAATAAATGCCTATAGACTGTGGGTTTAAGAGAAGTTGTTTATTGATCAGTGAAAGCCAAGAAAACCCAAATACTTTTAAATATGGAGGATATCACACTGTAGTGGTGAAAGCACAATGACAACACACACACACATACACACAATAGAAGTATATCAGAAATCCCTTGGCTTAAAAGAAAGCTTCATATTGGGGGTAACATTTAAGTCAAGTCTTAAAATGAAATAGGGAGAGAAGGAGAGGGGTCACAGTTGAAATAAATATGTGTAAAGAGATGAAGCAGCATTGAATTTGGCGGAAATAGCTTGATATGGAAACAACTTGGAATATATGAATAAAAATTTGAGGGAATGAAACTAGAAAGTTGGCAGTGATGAGACAATAAAGGGTCTTGTATGCCATGTTAGGTAGTCTGGATGATTTATATGAGCGTGGCACTAATCAGATTTTAATTCTGTATTATACCTCTGGAAACATTCCCCTTATAGAGTGAGAAATAGTAAGATAGTAATATACTTAACAAAGAAAATCATTCCATGAAATTGTGTGAAAAGCATGTAAAAGTATGATACCCTCCAAATTTAGAAGGTACTTTGAGACCGAAAAAGGAAGCAGGCAGGTCCATTTGGTAATCAGAGATATTAATTAAGTGGGTTGACTTTGACTTACATACAAGGAAGCTGAGTGCAGTGAAGAATCAGACGTCAGCAGATGAGAGATCTGATTCTCCGAGGTTAAACAATATTTATATAGCAAAGCCTCTGTTACCAGAAGTAACTTCGAGGAGAAATCTTAAGAAAAATAAGTTGACAACATCATCCACTAGGTGTCTTGTAATTCATGAGGGGGGGGGCTAGTGATGTTCACCCTCAGACCACTAACTCTATCTGCTGTAATAAATCATTCACTCCCTGAATCCTGTGTTCCCTTTACATTTGCCCTAAGATTAAGGTGCAACTGGTCAGTGGAACAAAGGAATGAGATTAAGCAGGAGTCAGTATGGTGGGTGGGGCACAAAATTGTGTTGGTTTTATTCACCTTCAAACATAATGGCAATGGCCAGCTCCATGACATGAGTACCTAGCATGGAATATAGAGGGCACTCCACATATGTATGTCTTGAGTACATTAATGCATAATAGGTGCCTATCAAAAAGGAGCACAATTTATTCACAAAATATATGTGTATGCTTGTGTGTTTCTGTGTGTGTCTGTGTGCATTTTTCACAGGAGACTACATCCCCCTGTGTGATGAAGATGGTTACTACAAGCCAACACAATGCCATGGCAATGTTGGGCAATGCTGGTGTGTTGACAGATATGGAAATGAAGTCATGGGATCCAGAACAAATGGTGTTGCGGATTGTGGTAAGGAGAAGGATTCTTTCTTTAATAATTTCTCAAGTACAGGACTAAGTACTTCAGATCCTCATTCATTTGTTCAAGAATTTAATGAGGACCTACCCTATGCAAAGACTATAGAATATAGGGGAGGAGGAAGTGAGAAAAGACTTGCTCCTAGCATATAAAAACTTGCGTAGGTAATAAATAGAATTGCATGATTTAGATATTTTAGGAAAACAGTTAAGAGCTGGGTTCCCTTTCTTACATCAAATTCAGAAAACTCTTAGATATTTCCTCTTTTCCTCTCAGGTAAGGCAGACCTTTTATATTAATTCTACTCCAAGTCAGCAAAGCCTAGTGTGTGCCATGTCCCAAGATGGTACCATTTCACCTGTATACATCTGGAGAAGGTGACTTAGGGAATGTGTAGGTTTACCGACCAAAAGAAAAGCAAACATTTTAAAAGTAAACATCCATAAATTGAAGCTACATGAGCATGCTTTCTTTTGTTTGGGTGAGAAACGTGTAGTTATATTCTTTAAGGGAATTATAGTTAATATTCTAATTGTTTTTTATGAACATGCATTTTTATGTATATACCTAAAAATCGTATAACAAATAGGTTGAGCTTCACATACGTGCATTTTAAAGTCTCAAATGTGGTATCTTTTGTGCTTCATAAAACATTTTTCCAGAATGCAAGTTTCAAATCAGTATTTTTGTTTGTACTACAGAGAGTTTTCCCTACAAAAGCCACTTGTACAGAAACACACACTCACACACACACACACACACACACACACACACACACACACACACACACACACACACACACACACACACACACACACACACACACACACACACACACACACACACACACACACACACAGAAACACACGTGTGCCTGAAATTAATAAATGTGTTTCCAATAATACAAGATATCTAAAATGAAAATAAAGTACTTAGTCTTGCATTTTATAAAATGTTTAGGTATTTCCTTAATGCAATTTTTAGACTGAAAGACTAAGATTATTTAGGGTAATTGGTAAACACTAAAAAGTAATTTCATTTAATTCTTAAATTCCTGTTATACAGTTATTTATTCCATAACATTTTTAGTAGCTTTGCTTTGGTGTTCTGACCTGGCCAATCTGATTAAATTTGAGTAGGAAGAAGTAGTACTCAGTAGCCACCTACAAAATTTTAACAAGTAGAGATCACATCTTTGTAATATGTAGTTCAAAGTAATTGAACTACACAAAATATAACTTGGGGATCAGTTGAGAAAAGACAATTAGTAATTACTTCAGTTAGCAATGATGCCAGTAATGGCTAAAGAATTTTTTTTTTATAGTGCAAATGATAAATTATATGGAGATATATTTAACAAGTGAATAAGAAAATTGTTTTGTCATATGGAGATATGTTTAATAAGTGAATGAGAAAATTGTTTTGGGCTTCCAAGATTTTTGGTTGCAATTATTTAAGCACGTTGCAATTATGAAAATATATGACATTGGAGAATAGAAAATATTTTCTTCACCTAAGAGGGGGATGTCATTGTGTTGTATTGTGAGATCAACCAATTTATAAATATTGAATGCAATTAATATGATTTGTTATAATTAGCTACCAAATAATCATAAGACTAAAATATTTGAAAGCAGAAAATGTACACACACTAGCATTTGAGGAGTTGAAAAGTAACCACATGTGAAAATATATGTGCATTATTGCTCCCATAAATATCAATAGCTAGCTTTGAAAATAGTTTTTAACATATTGACTAGCTGTATCAGTTTTCCGTTTCTGTAGTAGCAAATCCCCACTAATTTAGTGGCTTAAAAAATGAGAATTTATCATCTTACTATTCTGTATGTCAGAAGTCCAACAGAGGTCTCACTAAGATAAACATCCAGATGGCAGCAGGGCTCTGATCCTTTCTTTAGGGTTTAGAGGAAAATCTGTTTCCATGCCTTTTCCACTTTCTATACACCACTCACATTCTTTGGTTCCTGGACCTTTCCTCCAACTTCAAAACAACAGTGCATCTCTCTGACCATTCTTTTGTAGTCAGATCTCCCCGTGACTCTATCTGGAAAGATTCTTTGATTTTAACAATCCAAATGACAATTTTGAACCCTGAATAATCCAAGATAATCTTCCCCTCCTTAATTTAGTTACGTATGAAAAGTCTTTTTTTGTGTGCAATGTAACCATTTACAGTTTCCAGGGATTAGGAAATTAAAATCTCTGGGGGGGGGTATTATTTTGCCTAACATACTTGCAGAAGAAATTTTAAATACATACTTGATAAGATTCAAAGTTTGACATTAACTACTATAAAAATTGGGCTGAGATCAATATAGCTGATCTGGAAACCTTATATAGCACATTCAATAATAATTCTGCTTTTTGCCCATAAATTTTAACAAATGATAAAGTTTTAACATGTGATAGTTTTCCAGAGGATGGATCTTTCCTTATCTTTGTTAAATAAGCTGAAGAACTAATTAAATTGTTTTTTAAATTTCCTTAATTTTTATCAGAATTTTATATCTCTCAGAAATTATCCCACTACTCAGAAAATAAAGGTAATGTTTCCTTTTTTTAAGCTATTGACTTTGAAATCTCTGGAGATTTTGCAAGTGGAGATTTCCACGAATGGGCTGATGATGAGGAAGATGAAGATGATATTATGAATGATGAAGATGAAATTGAAGATGATGATGAAGATGAAGGGGATGATGATGATGGTGGCGATGACCATGATGGATACATTTGATTGATGACAGCTGAGATCAATACATTCTACATTTCTAATATTTACAAAGTGATAGTCTATTGAGAATTACCTTCTTGCCCCAAAACCAATGATCCTAAACTTCACATATATTTTGTATAATTGCTTCAACTATTTCAACTAACATCATAAAATTTTATGTTTAAATAAGAATCACTTACTTTGAGTTTTTATATGCCTTACAGAAAAAGAAAACACATGTGGAGTCTAGCCAGACAAAAGAAAGCTATGAAGAGCTACTACAATAAATTTTTCAAAAGAACAAACTTTGTAAATCTCCCACAAACAAAACAACAACCTGTGCTTGTGATCGTATGTGTTATTTTTTTGTGCGATATTCTACGTTAAATTTACAATCACTTATAGTCACCTGGGTCCCATGAATTTTATCAAATTATGCATGACCTCAACTACAGTTCCAAAGTAGCATCTTCCCATACCTATAGCAAGTCAGGGTAAGTGAGAGAGATAACACCTGGTAAGAAAAACAAACTGACGATTGAAGAATCCTCCATAGTGTTTACGTTAACAGTGATGTTTCTATTTATGAAGTTATTCTGGATATGATAGGATATTTTACAAAATGGCGAGTATGGAAAACCATGGATTCTGAAAGTTAAAAACTGAGTTGACCTTTCTAACTTTTATTTTAAGTTGGATGGCAGAGTCATGAACATTTAAAAAATATTCTTTAACAGCATGATTTCTTTGCCTTTCTAGATTTCTTTATCTTTCTAACCAGCAATTTAGGGTACAGAATTTAAATAATGAAGACAAAGGGAAAAATTTACTTAAATTATGTTTTCACAAAATATTTGTAATTTGTCCCAAAGTCAAATTTAAAAATCTTAATTCTCATTTTATTTCCTACACTAGATATAAATTTGCATTTAATCTTAGAATTACGCCATTTTTCTTAGAGAACGTATTGTATGGTGCCTTGCAAAAATAGAAATAGAAAGGTTTTAGCATGCATACCAAATAGGATATTAGGCAATATATAAGCACACCTAACTAACAAATTAACCAGTAAAGGTACTGCTGCTGGAATGAAGAAAATGGAATATGTTTATTTCTTGTTTTCTATTGTTACATAATTGCCATGTGGACTTGTTTATGATTATTGTGTAGAGTAGCATTTAAGATTTAACTGTAGAAAAATTACTTTAATCTTTGAATTTAAGTTAGCATGTTAATCAATTGTGTACACGTTTTGGCACACCTTCACTTTTAAGTATATTGGACCAATGGTTTTGTGCCCATAACTAAAATAAGAAAACCTATTAAATGTTACAATTCGTATCTTTAATTTCAACAGTTGATCAACTGCTTTCCCAGTATACAAATCATTAAAACAAAATTGGTGGATTCTTTCCATTTAATTTATACATACTAAATAAAAACTTTAATGGTAACTTTATGTAATATTGAAAGTATAATGCATTTTCTTTTTTACTGTTTCTGTATAGTTTACAAAATAAAGAATCTTGTAACCAACTTAAACTGTTCCTCAGTGGTTTTTGCGGGATGCGAATAGTAGCATGAAGAGTTCTTACTCTAATCCTGGATTTTTAAAGTGAATACATCACAAACTAGCTGGAAAGTTTTTCTGAAATTTTTGAATTTCAAAATCAGAGCTCTTGACATCTTGAATACTGTTTTCAAGCTATGTTAAAAATGATTTGTTTATGGATTTGTTTTATTTCCTTTGTCCATGGTGGTATTTTTAAACCCATTTTAATGGTTTCATACTTAATAAATTTAGCTAAATTTTCATAGCAACAGCATTTATGAAGGGTGGTCAGTTAGCCTAGGAATCACAAAATATAACTTGGGGATCAGTTGAGAAAATACAAAAATGCAATTTCTATACAGAGCTTTAGCAATGAATTTACAATAACAAACACAGTGATCCTGAAGTTAAGCTATTTTTTAAATTGTTCCATCTTTCAGATTTCCAAGAAAGGAACTAACTCAATAGCAAATGTAAAATTAAAAATATGTACAGTGTTAAACTTTATATCAATTATTTGTGTATAACATATGTTTGTATGTATGTGTGTAAGAATTCTATTTGTGATATGTGTTAGGTCTCTTTATGATCATTTAATTCATTTTGAATATTTTGACTCAATAAAATTATACTTGTATATTTATTCCAAAAACTATAAATATTGGGCATGTGCAGGAAGCCAGACACTATTCTAGGTACTAGAGATTCATCAGTAAATAACAAAAACAAATTCATGAAGCTAATACTCTAGTGTAAAGGACTAGCAATAAATTTATTCCTAGCCCATGACACAACGTTGTTGCATTCTCCATTGGAATATATCAAAGATACTTTTTATTTAATTTAAATAAAGAACAAGGTATTTAAAACCCAATCTTAAAGGGTATTTTCAATTGAAAAGAATTCAACTACCCTAACATTTTTTTTTAAGTTGAATTATGATTCTTAGGCATGAAATCATATTAAAGATTATACTTCAAGCTTCTTTTCTGTAGTATTATTTAAGAAGCACACATCCAAGTAAAAATTAAAAGATATTTGGAATCACAACAAATTAAAATTAAATGTTAGATAAAAACAGTAGAAACATACAAATAAAATATCAAATTTTCCTGATATATTAAAAATCTAGTGTGAAAATTTATGAATACTTTCTTGTGCATATCTAGAATGATAACTTAAATATGCTGCATAATGCTATTGGAGAAACAAGCTAAATTTAAAATAAACATAAAACATTTTACTATTGATCAAAATATGACCTAAGTCCATTCTGTATTTCTGCCAATCATTTAGTAGAATAAAATACATCAAACCAAAATATCAAAATCATTAACACAAATCTCTTTATTAATTAATTTTAGAACAGCTTTTAAGAATACTTTATTCTTTCTATACATTTTAAGAGTATTTATATTTTATATGAAGCTAAAGAAGATGTGAAAAGTAACTCAATCCATATGGCTTGCTGATAATTTATTTAGAGTGGGTTTTGAGAATTTTGTAAATAAACATATGCTTTGTAACAAATATTTGATGACTTGTTTCATATAAAATTAATGATGCATTGGTAGTATGCAATAGATTATTCAGGGCCTCATATACAGTTCGGTTTTCAAGATCCTTAATAGCTGGGCAAAAAAATGTTGAAACAGACCAGACCGAACAGAGCCATCATCAGGAACGTGTTTGCTCTGCTTGACACACACAAACGTGCACCCATAAACACACACACAGAGACTTAGTCCAATTGTTGTCTTTGAATTTTGTAAAATTGATTTGATTTATTCACATTTGTTTCTCTCTTCTCATTCATGATGAATGAAATGTACTGGGTAATATCATAGACTGCTCGGATGAAGTAAGAAAACACAAAAATCCATGACATTTAAAGTGGTACAAAGACGTAAATACATGATAATATGAATTCCCTATAGCTTATTCTTTTCAACATTATTTTAAACTTAGTAGCTGATATTGAGGTTAATTTAATAAAAAAGAGATATTTTTATTTATTCTAGTGCACACTTTTATATGAAACAAAATCAACCATTTACTTCTGCACCTTAAAAATATTTTATGAATTATAACTTGACATCATGACACTCATAACACTCTCACCAATGGTTGAGTTAATGAAGTTAGTTCAAAGACAACATCTTAAGCATTAGCTATATACAAATATATGTCATCCCTCTTGGAACAATTTGGAGTAGTCTTTTTAAATAATCATTATTTTCTCTCCTCAATTACATATGAATTTCTAACATCTTTGTGTTACCTCATGCCTCTTTTACTTTACTTCTATGTCCCTTGCTAAAAAACTTAACAAATAAAATTAAGATAAATCAGTACATAGCAAACATGATTTTAAAATGTCAAAGTAAAAAATTATAGGTAAAAAATTTAGGTGAGGAAGATGAAAAAATTCATCAACCTATACACTTCATGACACTCATAATCCACTTTTCAAAGACACCCTTGAGGAATAAACGTTTAACATATTTTTAATGATCAACCACCCGATTGTTCTTTAAGTACATAAATACATATACACCTAGGATTGAAGTCTATATATCTTACCTTTCCCATCTGTCAAATGTAGCTGAATGTACTTACCCTAGAGGATTTGGGTGAAGGTTACATGCAGCACTAATTTAAAGCAGGAGCACTATGTCTGTCATATAGCAGGTGCCCACTACATATTTTTTTGTTTGTTTTCTTTTTCTTTCAAGTCTTTAAAGTAGGTTAGCAACAGTATGTCTTACTGATGTTCTTAAGATATGGTGTCAAAATTATCTTATCTTTTTATAGTTTATTCACAGTCATACAAACAAATGGCCCAGTTTATAATACTTTCATATACTGAATAAGCATAATAAATAGTGCTTACATTATAGGATCAATATGAGGGTAAAACGAATTAACACATGGCGTCTGGAACATGTAAATACCAGGGGGATGGGCCCTGGAGCCTCTGTTGGTAGCTCCGTGCCGGCTCTGGTAGCACCATGCAGGCGTTCTTCCCTGTGTCTGCCTGTCAGCCCCCTGCAGGGAGCTCTATGTCCAGAGGAATCTGGAGGTGTCAGCTTGCAGCTGGCCCACGACAGGGCCCAGGGCAAAAAGGCAGCACCACCATATTCTCCCTCAAGCTGCGCAGAACCATCTTCAGGTCCTACCTACCTTCTGCCACTGTCCCAGTCTGAGGATTAGATCAATTTGGAATCAAAATTAAAAAAAAAAAAAAAACTGGAGTCATTTCTTTTGTCAGGAGAAATTGTCGTAAATGAAATCATTTTGTGAGAAAATGCGTTACCACACACAGAAGTCAGCAGGATTCGTGGGGAAGCCAGATATAGAGAAACTTCCAAATTTCCTTTATTACAGATGACCCAATGTCATTACCCAAATTTCAGTACAGAAACCTTCTCCTTGGTAAACATGTTGTCCCTTTAATGTGTATTGAGTACATTTTCACAGTGAATGACAACAGGAAGCAGAAAGTCCTAGGCCTCAATGAGAAACCGAGATTTAGCCCAGCAGGGTTATTATTCTAGCACAGATTTCAGAATTTGATGAATCGGGTCCTGAAAGTGTCAAAAAGGAATGCCTAGCTCATGCTTTCCAGCCAACAGACCTCCATCTATTCTTTGCATTTGAATATGTTGGGGGAAAAAATACCACAATTCAGCCAAAAAAATTAATGAAATTCTCTCAGGAGATGGAGGAGGAGGAGGTAGTGGAGCTATTGGTGGCAAGAGCCAAAAACCTCCACTGTTTGAAACTCACTCAGACTGGGACAGAAAATTAAGATGACATGTGCTTCAGGACGGCAAGTTTGTTCTGTTAACAAGGTACATGATACGCACTTGCCTTCTAGAATACTCTGTGGTGCCAAGTTCTTTAGCAGACCAAGATCTGAATGTCTTTTCCCATTCCTGATGGCAGAACAATGCCACTCGGTCCGGGTGCCACTCAAAGGGCAGTGCTCTTGTGCTAATGTCCCTCATCAAAGACGTGCTGTAGAAGAGGAAAATCAGCCAGAGGATTTGTAATGCAACAACTAAAAGTCACCCACGAACAACTCATCTTTACAAATCAGATTTGTATTCTTAATATTCAAGAAATGCAGATGGCATTTGTAAAACGTAAGCAACTATGCATTCATGAGCCTTGTGAAGAAACTGAAGAGAAATGGTTGTCTTCACTGGAAAATACTCGGTTAGAATATGCAAGAACGTTCCTTAAACAGTCAGCAGAACTTGTGTCCATGTTAGAAAGCAAACTTCTCTGTGTGGACCTAGAAGAGGAGGAGGCAAGAGATTTGAGCTGTTTCATAGCTTCTCTCATTCAAGTGATGCTGGATCATTATTTCACGAGAATGACTAGATTTCAGAGTCTGATACAGAAGGAGTGGGTCATGGCAGTATATCAGTTCCAGACAGATGCCACCATTTAAAGAGATTGGAGAAAGTCTTCCTTATTTCTTGCTTTTCTTGATGCCACATGGCAGCAGTTACCACAATATCCAGCTGCTTTCAAGTTTTCTGAGACCTACTTAGCAGTGCTGCATGACAGCACCCGGATCTCACCTGTGGGCACCTTCCTGTTCAACTCTCCTTACCAGCAGGTGCAGCAAAACACACAATTTGCTATAAGCAAAAATACTCAATTGGGTGATGAAAAGGGCTTAAAAATCCCCTTGGTTTGGGACTAGTCTCTTCCATTTACAGCAAAAGACAACACACTTTTCCATTACCCCTTCTACATTGGAAAGAGAACCCTTGTGTACAGTAGGGCCCTGCGAAGTATTTTAAAAGGACAAAGAAAACCTACAGCTCCACACTAAAAGGAATGCTATCTTCCTTAAAGAATGTCCTCTTCAGTGACCAAGAATTACTTCCAAGGAGAGAAATTCAATGATATTAAAACTAAGGCCAGATCCTATTCAGCAAACTGACACCCGGAACACTGATGTGTAGCAATATTTTAGAGAATGGTTTTCCAAACCAGTCAACCCGCACGGTGTTATTCTGACTTGTCTTGCTGGAGCACACATACAACTCTGGAAAGCATGCGACTTCCACTAGGTGCCCCAGGCTCAGCTCCACCCTGCAGGCTTCATCACTGCCTTTCACAAGCTCTCCCTTCTGGCTGCCGAGGTGGATGTGCTCGGCAGGATGCTGCGGCAGCAGGGGAGCAGCCCTCTGCAAGCCTGCTACTCGGAGCTGTTCATGGATTTTTCTGTCACTTTCTATTATCTCTAAGTGACTTCACCTGATGAGGGTTCAATGTTTCGAGGCCAAAATTTATTTCAGATCACCTTGTTTAGAAGGGACCTTAGATCTGTGTTTTGAAATTATGAGTTTGCTTCTAACTTCATAGGAGTAGCTTTAAGACGATATGCACTGCTAACTACAAAGCATTTACTGTAGATAATATAATTAAACATAGAAGTGCTTTTGATATTAATATGAAGATATGAATAACACAGAGGAAACTATAATTCCACTTTTTAAAATTAGGCTGTTAAAATCAATTGCATGTTGGAAACAGGTTTTTCATACCGTAAAGGCAGGGCTGGGGCTCACAGACCCCTCCAGCCCATCATCCGGACTAGGTCACAAACCCTCCACACGCAGGTCTACGCGCTAGGCAATAGGAAAAGGTCCTGGGAGCCCTGGGTGAAAAGTTAATAGGATTTATTCAGAACTAGGAGCAGCCGCCCTGGTGGTTTCCTCGAGCATCCCGAGAAGTGCAGCGTATCAGAGCCATTGGTCCTTTATACTCAAGTCCATAACCCAGGACACCTGGGTGCCCATGTGCATCTACATCAGACAATAACAAGGAACACCTGGGCACCGAGAAGTGCAGCGTATCAGAGCCATTGGTCCTTTATACTCAAGTCCATAACCCAGGACACTTGGGTGCCCATGTGCATCTACATCAGACAATAACAAGGAACACCTGGGCACGCGTGCATATCTACATCAGACAATAACAAGGAACACCTGGGTGCACACGTGCATATCTACATCAGACAATAACAAGGAACACCTGGGTGCACACGTGCATATCTACATCAGCTGCTCGGCAAGATTCCGAACACTTGAGGGGCCCTGGCCATTTTGCTCTATTTTCCGAACACCTACTAAGCTTCATATCCATAGCCAGGAGTCCACAAAGCCACATTTTTCTCCCTCTGAAAGCCAATGAGGACACAGCAGCTTGCGGGGTGCTGCTTCCGAGAGGTTCTTCGTGGCCCCAGCTGGGCAGGTCCGTGCTGCAGGTGGCAGGTGCCGTCCACACTGATGCTTGGCCGCGCGCACGGGCGGCTTGCTGGGACGCACTCAGTGTTCCCGTGGCACTTCCAGGCGGCCGGACCGTTGGCACTTGCCCTTGGAAACAGCTCATGAGGTCATAGGTCAGGGCACCCGCACAGAAGGTCTTCTCGTAGGTGGTTCCTAGTGCTTAGGAGTAGAGAAAGGAGGAATCAAATGGACTTCTCTAACAATACTGCCATTTTAATAAATAGGGAGAGAGGTGGTCCCCTCTCCCCCTTCCTAAAACTGCCTTGTTTTCAAACTGTGACAAGAGACTCGCCGATTCTGTGGGGTGTGAAGCCTAAGCTGCTTACGGAGGGGACGTTTAGCACCCACCCCCCAACACGCACGATTCCCTGTTTATAAGATGGGCGTTTTCAAATTTGACTATGTTATGGTTCTTAAACTGCCATCTTAGGAGTTGGAAAATTTTATAGTACAAATTTATAACATCTATAGCTATCTAGTTAGCTTATTTCCATTTCTAAAACTTTTTTTCAAGACAGTTTTACTGAACCATTATATGTACTGAATAATTTGCCGCTTAAAAGTTGTTTCATAATGTCTCTGGATTTAACAGAAATGTTTATAAAATGTCAGGAAATTCACCTTGTGGATAAGTGATTTTTTGCCAATTAGTTGCCTGGAAAATAAGGGCTATTTTCAGTTTATACAGATAGCATTGTTGTCGTTAAACATTTTATAGTTCATGATTAGAACCCAGCCCCTATCCCCTTGAAATACCTCTGCATATCTAGCCATTGAAAATGTAATGTAATAATAATTCTCCTTTTTCTACTAAGTTGCTTTTTTATTATAATAAATTTATCTAAATTTATCTTCATTTATCTGAATTTCTTTTCTTTTTTTTCTTTTTTTTTTTTTGTCTTTTTTACTGACCGGTAACGGGATCGCAACCCTCGGTGT
>NW_007737441.1:5445-7692 GCF_000696425.1 Galeopterus variegatus | reverse complement strand
TTTTTTTTTTATTATTTACAAGTTTAGAAAAGAATAGGTACTATTTATACTGTTTTAAAATAGAAAATGTACATATTTTTGCATGATAATCAAATGTAGTAAAAAAATTTTTTGTTTTATTTTTGCTGTGAAGTGGTTTTGTGATTATTGTGCCACAGTTTATTGTGCATAATATGGAAAACAACTATAACAGCCTTAAGTCGGGCTATTATAAAGCTGCTTGTCACCTCTGCTAGCAAAAAGGAGACTGATGATGGGAGTGGTAAGTGTGGCTGTGTACAGGGTACCACCGTTTCCAGGGCCTTGTGAGTGGAGTGGGCCCTGTGCTGATAGATGCCATGCAAATGCCAGACAGCGTTGGACTTTTCTAGTATGAACTCAAACTTGCACAGTGTCTTACTGTTATTTTATGATGGAAACCAATTTGAAACCAAAAAAGTCTAATTTTTTAAAATAAAAAGATATTAATTTGTATTAACAGAGGATGAAAATTATTCAACACATCCTTCAACAAAATCTGCTTACTGTAGCAGTAATCTCACATAAAACTTGATTTTGAGAGAAAACTAAAACCCTTGTGCCTAAAACTGATGACGAGTTAACATAGAATGAGCAGGAAAGATGAGAGATGTTGTCGCTCAACAGGAATGAATGTGAGAGAATTTTCACTGTTAAATAAAATTTTCAAAGGGGAAAAAAAAAAAAGAGTAATAAATACCAAATAAATGCAATTAGTATTGTTACTTGTAGGAACAAGGCATAGCAAAATCACATGAGATTAAAAAAATAAATTCCAAACCCAAATACCTTAGCTAGTTGTCTTTCCTAAGTATATATTTTTGAATATGTATATTTTAAGAGTAATATTGTGTTTGTGCACATTTACCATGTAAACCATACATTAAATGCTACATACATTAAATTCATATAATAAGCTAAGAAATGGCTTGGGTTTTTTTTTAACGATAGAGATGAGGTATACTATATATCATTAGTACTCATCATCCCCAGCTCTCCTCTCCTTCCTGAGCATGTGAAACATCTTCCTTTTGTCTTCAAGGTCATATTGGGGCCATGCAATTAGTTCTGGCCAACTGACTGTGTGGTGACTGACAGGGCAGGTGTCATGACTACCAGTTCACAGGAAGTTGGGATTGAACTGTGACAAAGCTGTGACTTTAACCCATGTCTCCCACTTCCACAGGTCATTTCACCATGTCACTCTACTTCCACATTTAAATTTGCAGCAATTATCCAAACTAATACCTTATTTTTTATCTAATACAGAACATGTTTTCAAAGCCATCTCATATCTGTGTAAAGTGAACCAGAGCACTAATAAATTAATTCTGTTGTTTAATGATATGTGTTTGCATAATAAAAACAGGACATGCAGCTTCTAGAGTCAAATTCCTGAGCTCAATCCAGTAGTGCTTTGCAACACTGGGCAAACTTTGTTGTAAATCACTTTCATCATTTGTAAAATAATAATAGGGTTAGGATTTACTTCATAAGCCAATGGTGGAGCATCAGTGAGAATCCGAATAAAACACCTAGCTTTTTTAAGTTACCTACTTTTTAAAAAAGTTAGCTACTTTTAAAAAAAGAGATCATAGACAGTGGTAAAAGCCATGGACAGTGCATTTTGACTAGTAGGTCCTGAATTCTAGCCATGTCACTTAAAAAATGTGTGACTTTAGTCAAATTACTTGACATCTCTGTGGCTCAATTTTCTTATCAGTGAAATAGGTATGATATTAATTCTCTCCTTATAAGGTTGTGGGGAAGGACTATAAGCTTTATTTAATGCACGTAAATTCACTTAAAACAGTGCCTGGCCACTTAGTAAGCATTAAATAATAGTTTTTATCAAGAAGAGAAGAAAGAAGAAAAGGAAAATGAATACATTAGCCATTTTTAAAAATTCATTATATTTTTGTTTTAAGATCGAAATTGCTATTTCTGTTTTCTCTATTAGGAAACCTCTAGTCTGGGAAAATTAGTTGATCTCTGAAGGTCACCAGGGACATCAAAACAGGAACTAAAGCACAAACTCAGATAGCACCAGCTCAGTACATTCCAATATTAAATTTCTTTTGATGTCTCATAAATATTCTCTCTTAAAATGCACTTTCTATTTAAGGGCTAACCTTTTCAAAACAATGATTATACACAGTTTAAGACATCCTATCCAATAGAGTGGTTATTTACAGAAATTTCTTAATGTAAGTTCTCAATAATTGCATT
>NW_007737441.1:3320-4082 GCF_000696425.1 Galeopterus variegatus | reverse complement strand
TGGAAGGCGCCAGACCGGCCCAACTCTGCGAGCTCTGTGAGTCACCCCCAGTCCAGCCCCATTTGCGGGGCAAAGACAGTCTGGCTTCCGCCCACCTGACTCCCACCCGCCTGGCTCCCGCCTACCATACCAGGCTAGGCCACGGCAACAGCACTGCCTCCATTTCCTCGGGTGGGGGCAGAGACAGTCCCTTGGCTTGGCATGGCTCCTCACTGAGACGGGCCACTTGCATACCACAACGCAAGGCCCCCGGGGCCTGTGGACCGGCCTACAATCCCACTCCCCCTGCGGATCTCTGACGGGGCNTATTTAAGGGCTAACCTTTTCAAAACAATGATTATACACAGTTTAAGACATCCTATCCAATAGAGTGGTTATTTACAGAAATTTCTTAATGTAAGTTCTCAATAATTGCATTTCTAAACGTGTCTTTTTAATTGGGTTGTTAAATATCACCAGGTTTTAATTTTTAGCCTTTTGGGGGGTAAAAATTTATAAATGCCAGAGTTGAAATAAAAACAATAATTAAATACTACAAATCTATCTTAAAACTTAGCAGATATTGCATCATAAGTTTTTAACTTATTAGATTAAAAAAAAAATTTGTGAAAAACATTATGTTAAAAATAATTTAGCATATTTTAAGGGAGAAAAAGTAGAGGTGGAACTATGAGAAATGTGGATAGGGATACAAAGATGGTGACGGGTCTGGAGTGGCCGTGCCAGGAGACAGCGCGACCCTGAGAAGTGTACGCTGTGATA
>NW_007737441.1:0-269 GCF_000696425.1 Galeopterus variegatus | reverse complement strand
CAAACCACTGCTGAGAGAAATTACAGAGGATACAAGAAGATGGAAAGATATCCCATGCTCTCGGATTGGAATAATCAACATTGTGAAAATGTCCATACTACCCAAAGTGATATACAAATTGAATGCAATCCCCATCAAAATTCCAATGACATTTTTCTCAGAAATGGAAAAAACTATCCAGATATTTACATGGAATAACAAAAGACCACACATAGCCAAAGCAATGCCGAGCAAAAAAAATAAAGCTGGAGGCATAACACTACCTGACT
>NW_007737440.1:52615-53068 GCF_000696425.1 Galeopterus variegatus | reverse complement strand
TCCTTTATCTCCAGTTCTCGTGGGGGCTAAAGCTCTTGTTTGTCTTGTCTGCTGAATCACCTGCATGGTGTATCATTACATGAAATAGATTTTACTTATTTTTTTGTGAGCTCATCGTCACTGGGGATTGTCTTCTTCTGAGAGTCCCGTTACATGTGGGTTGTAGAATTTTCCTTGAGGGCTTATGCATTTGTTTCTTCTGTGTTCTCCAAAAATATTTTTCAGTATAGGGCCAATTGCAGATCAGTTTCTTGAACTGAGGTTTTTTTACACAACAGGGAGGGTTCCATTTTTATATGTAGCTTGTGTTTGGAATTTTAAGTTCTCGTGGCAAAATTTTTCTCCTAATTCAGCATCTCAGCCTAAATAAAAAAATTTATTTCCTTATTCTGATTGTTGAAATTTTAAAGTTCCTCTTTCTCCAAAGACTTAATTCTTTGAGAAGTGGGGCTC
>NW_007737440.1:49406-50845 GCF_000696425.1 Galeopterus variegatus | reverse complement strand
CTCCACCCCATTGTTAGCTTAGGCTATTCTGGAGCAGGAAAGAGCGTTGAATAAGACAAAATATTAGACATTAAAATAAAATAGTGACAATATTTGATTCTTTTTTATGGCAGAGTAATATTCCATTGAGTATAAATACCTAATTTTCCTTGTTCAGTCATCTGACAGTGGACATTTAGGTTGGTTCCAACTCTTGGCTATTGTAAATAGAGCATTGAACTTTCAAAAGGAGAACTGAGGTTACTAGAAGTGAGAAAGGGGGGTGGGAAGGTACGAATGGTAAAGGGCCACAAACAGCAATGACAGTGTATATTGTTGAATATAATAATTATTCTAATTAGAACATCACATATTGTACATAAATATTGATATTCAACTCTGTATGCCGCAGATATGTACAATCAACTATGTTACAATAAAAAAAATAGTGAAACAGTGGGGGGTTGGTGCCAACATGCTGTTAAGAAACCCACTATAAAGGCAAAGGTTTACAATGATGCAATTGGAATTTCCACTTTTGGCAAAGGTGTATTAGCTTGTGCAGATAAATCCTCCCTCCAAGAATAAGAAGAAACACTGGAAAAATTAAAACAAAATATGAAGAAACTGGAGAATTTACAGGACAGCTAAGACTTGAGGGGCCACGGTTCCAGGGAGAAGTGAATCTGACTTTTGGTATTACTTTTCTTTTTAAAACACTTGTTGATCAAAAGTAGGGGCAGGGAGGCTGAGAAAAATGAGCAGAAAGTGGTGGCTAAAAGGCTNATTTTGTTATAAGCAACAGAAATGGACTCATACACCTACTTTAAATTTTTAATTTTAATTACTATATTCTTACTTTCTAAAAATCATATTTTATTCTTTTGAAAAACATTTTCTTAGTTTTTTCCCTCACAGAGTTATGTCTGTTCATATGGTTTCTATGCTTTTATCTTATCTCCTTAGTCATTTTAAACATAACTATTTTAGGGTCTCATACAGAGTGTTCCTTTATCTCCAGTTCTCGTGGGGGCTAAAGCTCTTGTTTGTCTTGTCTGCTGAATCACCCGCATGGTGTATCATTACATGAAATAGATTTTACTTATTTTTTTGTGAGCTCATTGTCACTGGGGATTGTTTTCTTCTGAGAGTCCCGTTACATGTGGGTTGTAGAATTTTCCTTGAGGGCTTACGCATTTGTTTCTTCTGTGTTCTCCAAAAATATTTTTCAGTATAGGGCCAATTGCAGATCAGTTTCTTGAACTGAGGTTTTTTTATACAACAGGGAGGGTTCCATTTTTATATGTAGCTTGTGTTTGGAATTTTAAGTTCTCGTGGCAAAATTTTTCTCCTAATTCAGCATCTCAGCCTAAATAAAAATTTTTATTTCCTTATTCTAATTGTTGAAATTTTAAAGTTCCTCTTTCTCCAAAGACTTAATTCTTTGAGAAGTGGGGCTC
>NW_007737440.1:47385-48613 GCF_000696425.1 Galeopterus variegatus | reverse complement strand
ACAACAGGGAGGGTTCCATTTTTATATGTAGCTTGTGTTTGGAATTTTAAGTTCTCGTGGCAAAATTTTTCTCCTAATTCAGCATCTCAGCCTAAATAAAAAAATTTATTTCCTTATTCTGATTGTTGAAATTTTAAAGTTCCTCTTTCTCCAAAGACTTAATTCTTTGAGAAGTGGGGCTCTCAGTCTCAGCTTAAATCCCCCATGCACAAGGGCCCCTCAAGGGCTAACTGAAAGGCACCAGTTTAGACACTGTCCCTAACTCTCACCCTCTAAAGCCCAAAGCCATTCACTATCAGGTGAGGAGCAAGTGAGAAAAGTTGCTCTGGGGAGAAAACTGCATATGAAGAGAGTCGTTTTTCCATTGCTAGTTCCTTCACCCCTTCACTTGACCAAAGAAACAAAGGAGGGTGTCTAAATAGAATTACTCTTGTTTTTATATACGTATATTGACACCTCTGTCCTCTGCATTGAGGTCTTGTACAACCTTTCCTGGAAATTTTTTCATGCTGTTGTATCAGCAGAGTGTCTAATGATGCTAGAATGAAGAGAAAGAAACGGGAGAGAGATGGAGAGCTGACCAAAATGGGCTGTACCCTCCCCTCCAGTGAAGCAGTTTCATATCCCACAATTTGGCATTGATAAATTATGTAAGTTTTCTATGGATTAATAGGAAACCTCAGAAGATCTTTAGGCTTGAGCTGTTTTGCTAAATTTTTACTCAAAAGAACTGAGGTCTAGATGAAGGGAATCTAGCCAAAACAGTTTATGTGGTGTATTAATTGTATTAGGAATTAGGAAGCTGGTGGAAAGAACAAACTTGACCGATGTCTCCCATTCTTGAAAATAGCATATGTATTTGGAGTTTGAAGGCCACAAGCTCTATGAATGACCAACAAGTGTATTCCATGACAGAGTCAGTATTTCAATGATTGTTACACAGAGAACACTTAAGCCCATCAATAACAAGGATCAGAGGCTATCAACAGAAAGAGATCTGCCAACTCTCCATGGTATGGGCCTTCATGTAATAACACTTCTGCCTCCCTTGTTTCTCCAGCCAGCTTAATACCAGAGGAGGCTCAGGAAAGAAGGAAGGTAAAATAGAGCATCCTTTCCGCCTCCACCCCATTGTTAGCTTAGGCTATTCTGGAGCAGGAAAGAGCTTTGAATAAGACAAAATATTAGACATTAAAATAAAATAGTGACAATATTTGATTCTTTTTTA
>NW_007737440.1:44783-46153 GCF_000696425.1 Galeopterus variegatus | reverse complement strand
TGATCAAAAGTAGGGGCAGGGAGGCTGAGAAAAATGAGCAGAAAGTGGTGGCTAAAAGGCTGGGAAAGCAAAGCAGAGCTTCCACCAGTCTCACAGGTCTTTAGGGGGAAAATAATTGAACTTCAGGGTTCATCAAGGGGAAAATACACTGGAAGACGTCTCAGAATTTCAACTGGAAATCCCGAAGGGCTGCCTACTGTTATCCAGGGCAAACTGGAAGTAGACCAGCCTTTATGAAATCCTTTCAAAAATAAGGTTAGAGGTAATCCCTACTCTTACTGCCAGCTATAAATAAAATTAAATTCTCTCACCAGGAAAATAGCATTTTCCAGAGCCTTATTTTTAAAAATTGTCATGCAAAATAATTAACATTCAATAAAAATTACTAAGACCCAATGACACACACACACACACAAAGAAAGAAAAATCCAGCAATGAAAAGACACACAGGAGATATAAATACAGAGTTATTATAAATAAATTTTGTAGCATATTAATATTCTCAGAGAATTTTAAAAAATGGAAATTTTCATCATAGAATTGGAAACTGAAAAATTAAGTTAGAAATTTGCAGTGGACAAATAGGGTAACTAAACTTAAAATTTCAGTTGCTTGTTTCAGTGAGATTATATGGAAGGAAAGTGAAAATATAATGAACTGGAAGATTGATTTGAAGAAAAATCAAGATGAGTATGAAAAGAAAAGTAATGTAGCATACAGAAGAAAATGCAGAACACATAATGCCAGAGTGAAAATGACTGACATGTATAAGGAAAATCACAGGGGAAAGGTGAGAAAGAATGAGGCAGAAGTAATATTAGAAGATACATTAGCTGAGAATTTCTCCAAACTGATGAAAGACAAACTCGAGTTACAGGTTATAGATGTTTAATCCCTAAATGGATAAGCACAAAGCAAACACATGTAGGCACATTATAGTAAGCAAGTCAGAAGCAAAAGACAAATAGAAAAATTTTAAGGCAATCAGAGCAAAGGGACACATTACATTCAAAAGAGCACGAGTAGGATAGCTGTGTCCCAAAAGAAATAAGACAGTTCAGAAGACAACTGAAATTTCAAAGTGCTCAAATAAAGTAACTGTCAACTTCAATTTCAACTCATAACAAAACTGAAGGTAAAATAAATACATTTTCAAACAAACAAAACCTGAAAGAATTTATTACAATTTTACCCATGCTAAAGTAAATACTAAAGAAAGTTCTTCATGTAGGAGAAGAATATTCTCAGAGAAAAACACAGAATTAAAGAAGAAAAAAAGAGCAACAGAAAAAGTAAACACATAGGTAAATTTTTTTTTTTTTTGTCTTTTTTTGTCTTTTTCCGTGTCCGGCAACGGATTGCAACCCTCA
>NW_007737440.1:42406-42979 GCF_000696425.1 Galeopterus variegatus | reverse complement strand
CTGCCAGTGTGACTGTACTTGTAGGTAGGGCCTATAAGGAGGTAAATAAGGTTAATTAGGTCATAAGCATGGGGTCCTGATACAATATGATGTGTATCTTTATAAGTAGAGACATCAGAGAGCTCACTTTCTTTCTCTCTCTACCATGGGAGGATACCACAAGAAGGTGGCTTGTAGATACAGGCCAAGAAGAGAGAGCTCACCAGAGACTGAATTAGTTGTCACCTTGACCTTGGACTTCCCAGCCTCCAGAACTGTGAAAAAATAAATTTTTATTGTTTCAGCCACTTGTTCAAAAGTATTTCATTAAGGCAATGCAAGCAGACTAATATACCAGATGTAAGAATTCTTTAAAAGCTGTTTTCTTCTGTGCTATATCTCCAACCTAAGCCACGTGAGTAAGGTTGTTGGAGAACTGGTTTGGGGAGCTGCAAAGGGTGGGGCTGAAGAGATTTAATTTGAATTTTGGCAGGACTGGAAGTGAAAGGGGTGAAGGTAGAAAGTGATGTAATAGTCGGGAAAGGCTGAGATGGGGGAGAAGTTAGGGTTAGTGTTAACTTTATTACTGAATTA
>NW_007737440.1:39037-41174 GCF_000696425.1 Galeopterus variegatus | reverse complement strand
TTTTTTTACAGCAGCATTATTTATGATAGCTTCAATGTAGAAATCTGTATGTCTGTCCACAGGAGAATGATTAGATCTATTGTGGCCTATTAATAAAATTAAAGTACTATTAAGCTATGAAAATGAGCAAACTACTGTTACACACAACAAGGTGGGTGGATGTCATATAGTGTTAAGTAAAGAATGCCAGACACAAAGAATGTATACTACACAACTCCATTCTAGTGAAGTTCAAAAACTTTGAAATAGTTTCTGATTTCAGAAATGAGAATAGTGATAAAGAGGAAGAGGGAATAGTGACTGGGATGGGCTCAAAGAAAGCTCCTGTTTTTCTAGTAATATTCTATTTTTTGACATGTGGTGGTTACAAATGTTTTTCACTTTGTCATAATTTACTGAGCTGTATCCTCAATAAATTGTGACTTGTGCATGTTCCTGTATATATGTATATTCAACAGTATTTTATTGAAATATATATATCAAAGATGGGTGAAAGTTCCTGGAAGAGTACAATCATTTTTATTTCCATCTCCATGAGTTGAAATTTTTCTGTGATTCAGTTAAAATACTGTTATTGTTATTGCTGTGTGTTGAATGTCCTCCAAACTCATTGAAGCACAATCCCCACTTCAACAGTTTTTTTTTCTCACTGCAGCTGTTAATGGTGGGAAATCCTATTATGATAATTGAAAGGTGGGGCCTTGAAGAGGTGATTAGCTTGTGAGGACCATGCCCTCATAAATGGATTAATCCATTGATGGTTTAATAGTGGTCATGGGCGTGGTTCTGAGGGCTTTAAAAGGAGAGCCAGTGAGCAGGTTAGTGCTCTCTGCTTCTGCCATCAGCTATGTGATGGATGCTTTGCTGTGAAGAGTCACTACGCACAAGCAAGGCTATCACCAGGTGTATTCTCTGGCCTTTGGACTTCCCAACCCCTGAAACTAACAATATTGTTTCTTTACAAATTACCCAGTTTCAGATATTTATATTATAAGCAACAGAAATGGACTAATACAGTTATTATTATTATTATTGTTGTTGCTGCTGCTGCTGTTGGTGGTGGTGGTGGTGGTAGCAACAAAACTTTTGGAAACATGTGCTTGGCACAGAGGTGGGCCAGATGAAGGAAAAAAGAATAAACTAAAAACTATTTATACAGTCAGTCTGAACAGGCCAACCAAGAGAATAAACCATAAACAAGAAAATGAGGAACCTCCCCCCACAAAAGAATGGAACCAATGATTTTATTTTTGTTGTTGTTGTTGTTGTTTGTTTGTTTGGCTGGCTGGTATGAGGATCTGAACCCTTGGCCTTGGTGTTATAACACTGCACTCTAACCAATTGAGCTGACCGGCCAGCTTGGAACCAGTTATTTTAGAATGGAGGAGCAGGTTGTGAATGCTGGAGTATCCTCTAAGGTTCTGAAGTGCTGGCTGCTAAGAGACAAGCTTTATTTTTCCTTCTGAAAAATAATGAAGTTAGCATTTTCTTTTTATCTCTGCACACCAGGAATTCTCAAAGGAACTATAAAGTTATTTTATGGAAGTTACAATGACAACCTTATTGGGCAAAGTAATTCTATGGAGAACCCACATGATTAAATACAACTGTATCATTTACAAATCCTGGTACACATTGGATGACATAATCCCCCCTGAAATGTTACAGACACATGAAATAAATGATGTCTATATTTGAGTCTATCGAAGTGGCACATGTTATCACACAATTTAGAGCTGGAAGGAGCTTGGAAATTCTTTATAATTCTACTTCCTACCTAATTCAGAAATTGACTCTTTACTGGCCTTGTAAACTCTTTGAATATTGGGGTGGAAGGAATGTTGTGTTGGAATTAGGCCATTTTAATCCTCATTCAAGTCACATGGGCTCTAGAGTCAGGTGGACATGGGTATCATTATTCACACTAGATTATTTGTGACAGATGTGGGTATATTGAAGCTTATGAGTTCAACTGACTTGAAAAAGCTTTTATAGGTAGGAAGCAGTGATATCAGAATTCAAAGCCAGGGCTCTCTGACTCCAGAATGAAAATGACAAATGTTTTGTTAATCTATTTCCTCTTTTACCTAGCATTTTTCAGATAATTTGTAGGGAAGTTTCATGACTTGCCCATAAA
>NW_007737440.1:36236-37683 GCF_000696425.1 Galeopterus variegatus | reverse complement strand
TTTTTTCTTGATTTGTTTTTTGGACCATTCATTGTTAGTATATAATGCTACTGAATTTTTATGTTGATTTATACACTGAGACTTTACTAAGTTTTTAAATTATTGCTAAAAGTTTTTTGGTGGAGCCTTTAGGGTTTTCTGTATATAAGATTATGTCATCTGCAATCAGAGACAATTTGACTTCTTTCTTTACAATTTGGAAGTCTTTTATTTCTTTTTCTTGCCTAATTGCTCTGGCTAGGACTTCCAGTATTATGTTGAATAGAAGTGGCAAGAGTGCTTATTATTGTCTTATCCTGTTCCTCATCTTAGAAAAAGAGCTTTCAACTTTTCACAAGTGAGCACAATATTAGTTGTGGGCTTGTGGTATACAGAATTTATTGCATTATGATACATTTTTACATACTTAATTTGTCAAAGGTTTTTATAAACCTTCAAACACCCTTTTTATGAAAGGGTGCTCAATCCACTCAAATGCTTTTTCTGTGTGTATTGATATAATCACACAGTTTTGTTTTTCATTCTGCTAATGTGGTTTATCACATTATTTGAAATATGTTGAAATATCCATTCTGGTACAGTCATGTGTCACCTAATGCTGGGGATAAATTCTGAGAAATGCATCATTAGGTGATTTCATTGTTCTTGGTCGGCAGTACTTTATCTTTCAGCACTTTGAATACATTATTACACTTTCTCCTGGCCTGCAAAGTTTCTGGTGAAAAATCCACTGGTTTACTTGTGGAGGATTCTTGTATGTAAGAATCTTCCTTTGTCTTGCTGTTTCCAAGATTCTCTCTTTGTCTTTAATTTTTGACAGTTTGATTATAACATGACTTGTCTTCTTTGGGTTGCATCTCCTTGAAGAACTTTGAGCTTCCTGTACCTAGATGTTTATATCTTTCCCCAAATTTGGGAAGTTTTAACCCATTATTTAAACAAACTTTACCACTCTCTTCTGCTTTTAGAAGTCCTGTAATGTAAATTTAGCTCTCTTGACAGGGTCCCACAAGTCTTCTAGCACTTCTTTATTTCTTTTTATTATTTTTCTTCTTCTGACTGTCTTATCAAATGACCTGCCTTTGAGTTCACAGATTCTTCAATTCTGCTGTTGATGCTCTTTATTAAGTTTTGTATTTTATTCATTGTATTCTTCGTCTTTAGTATTTCTGTTTGGTTCTTTGTTATGATTTCAATTTCTCTGTTAAAGTTCTCATATTATTGTTTTACTGATTATGTTGAATTTTTTCTCTCTGTGTTTCCTTGCAGTTCACTCTGCTTCCTTAAAAAATAATTTAAATTATCTGTCTGGCAATTAATAAATCTCCATTTCTTTGGAGCCAGTTACTGGAAAATTGTTGTGTTCCTCTGGTGGTTAAATTTCCTTGTTTTTTCATGTTTTTTGTTGCCTTGCATTGATGTGTGTGCATTTGGTGAAGAAGTCATC
>NW_007737440.1:15654-35996 GCF_000696425.1 Galeopterus variegatus | reverse complement strand
AACTTTACCACTCTCTTCTGCTTTTAGAAGTCCTGTAATGTAAATTTAGCTCTCTTGACAGTGTCCCACAAGTCTTCTAGCACTTCTTTATTTCTTTTTATTATTTTTCCTCTTCTGACTGTCTTATCAAATGACCTGCCTTTGAGTTCACAGATTCTTCAATTCTGCTGTTGATGCTCTCTATTAAGTTTTGTATTTTATTCATTGTATTCTTCATCTTTAGTATTTCTGTTTGGTTCTTTGTTATGATTTCAATTTCTCTGTTAAAGTTCTCATATTATTGTTTTACTGATTATGTTGAATTGTTTTTCTCTGTGTTTCCTTGCAGTTCACTCTGCTTCCTTAAAAAATAATTTAAATTATCTGTCTGTCAATTTATAAATCTCCATTTCTTTGGAGCCAGTTACTGGAAAATTGTTGTGTTCCTCTGGTGGTTAAATTTCCCTGTTTTTTCATGTTTTTTGTTGCCTTGCATTGATGTGTGTGCATTTGGTGAAGAAGTCATCTCTGCCAGACTTTACAGACTGATTTTGGAGGGAAAAGGCCTTCTCTTACAGGATGGTGCAAAGGCACTAATGGGGTTGGGTGCAGTGGGCCTGACTCCATGCGGGTGCAGTGCTGTAGTCTCCATGCGGCTCTGTCAGATGAGGTCGACATTGGTGAAAATTGCTGGGGTATTCAACAAGTGGTCAAAGCTGTGGGTGTCTGCAGTGGTGATGAGGGCTGTTGGGATCTTTGGTGGCAAAGGCTGTTGGGGTCCTCTTTATCTCTTTTTCTCCTATTGGGGTAGTTATGGCAAGAGTATTTCTCTTGACATCAGGTCTGGCTTGCAGATGCACTCATGGTGGTATTAGTACTGATCTCTGACGTGCAGCATCTGTGGAATGGAGCACCATCATGTGTGTGGAACCACAGCTCCAGGGTCCAAGGTGGTGGTGGCACCAATACTCAGGGTATGTGTGCCCACTGCCACATTGACAATGGTGTGCCAGGTGCAGGTGCTTGCGGAGCAGCTGGGGAGCCAGGGTTTGAAAACCCATCTGCAGACACACACAGAGCTACAGCATCTCTGTAGTCTAGAATATCTTGCCGTGAAGGTGGAGTTGGCATCCAGAGCATGGGCACAGGCATACAGATTATGGCTCTGGGCCTGGGTGTGGCTCTAAACCCATGGTGGTGGTGACTTTGGTGTCTTTAGCATAGGCATGCTTACTAAGGCCAGAGAGCTGGGATCTATAATGTGGGTGTGTGTGGAGTGGCTTTGGCTCTGGGGTCTGGGGCACACAGGGGTTGGGAGGGTTGGTGGCTTCAGTTCTGGTGCAGTACAACAGTGGCTCCTTCTTGGTTGAGGCATGCAGCAGCATCTCCCTCCCCTCAAGTGTCTTCTTGGCAGGGGAATCTGTAGCAGTGGTGATTGTTGGTTACCTCAGTGGTGAAAGATGCCAGTGTCCCCTGCAGATCAGATCACTGGGAATTGCGGTGTCACCTGCCCCATTATATGCTTATAATACTGATAATCTCCTACCTTTTTTGTTTGTTTCTAGCTATTTCCAGTCATCTCAGTTATGCCAATCTCTCCAGGTATCCTTTCTGGGTGATTGTTCTGTTTTTATTTCTTGACTGTGTTGCTGCAGATACTTAATTGGACCACTGAGCTCACCCAAGGCTATTTTAATTTGGGGATAATTTCCAGTCATCTCAGTTATGCCAATCTCTCCAGGTATCCTTTCTGGGTGATTGTTCTGTTCTTATTTCTTGACTGTGTTGCTGCAGATACTTAATTGGACCACTGAGCTCACCCAAGGCTATTTTAATTTGGGGATAGTTGTCTATTTGTTGTTTGTGTGGGGAAATGAAGGCTGGTATCTCCTACTCAGCCATTTGGCTGACATCACTCTCAGTCCCTCCATTATTAAGTTCAAAACTATTTATGTGCAAATACTGTGTGCCAGAAAGTGTTCCAAAAACTAAAGTTATAGCAGCAAATAAAACAATCTCTACTTTCATATAACTTATATTTTAGTGGGGATTTTAGAGAGCTTGATACTAGTTCTTACACTTTCTAGCTATGTGAGCTTTATCTTTTTAAAGCAGTCATTTGCTCCCCTTATTGCTTTTTCATGAAAATGAAATGAGATAATCTTGCATGCAAAGCCCTTAGCTCATCATAAGCACTCGGTTGATATTAGCTGTTGCTTTCATTATTTTATGGCAAATGGTGGCAAACTTGTCTTATATTTATTACTGTAAGGTTTTTAAGAAGGGCATGGGGCAAGTGAGGAGGTCCATGGACTAAGAATAAAGAGAGCTGAGTTGTCATTCCAGCCCCATATGTAATCACACCAGGTTGTCTTCCTCCTCTGTGTCACAATTGCCTCCCATCGTGAGCAACGGGAGGAACTAGGTGGTCTCTCATAGTCTTCGCCATTCTAAGATCTCTGAGTCTCTGACTCTTTAGGATGGTGGAAGGAACATTGGACTGAGAGCCCAGAAATTTGTGTTGAAGTCTCAGCTCTTCCCCTAATTCTACCTATGATCTCTGGTGACTCAGTTTCCTCTCTGAACCTCAGTTCTCTTGCCTATAGTAACAGAAAGGCGAACTATGGTCTCCAGTGCCCCTAGCTCTAACCTTCTGAGTCAGAGGTCAGGGCAAAGGTCATCAGATTGACAGGGGACTTCTGCAACACTGGAACAGGAATCATGAAATCTGGTCCTGCTGTCTAGTTACTAGCAGTTCATAATGATAGTGATGCTGGTTGTACCAACTGTTCGTTGAACGTTTATGGTGTTCTAGCCTCTATGCCATGTATTTCACTTGTACTGTTAACTTAATCCTCAAAATACACATCAGAATTGCTTTTATCATTTTCCATTTTACAGATGGAGTAATGGATCCACAAAGAAGTTAAGTAACTTTCTCCAGACCACAGAGGGAGGAAAAGGAGGAGCAGAACTGGAACGTGGGGAGTCTGACTCCAGGGCGCCCACTCTTCCTACCTTCACTGATGTTTCCTCATTCCAGCATGAGCTACACTTCCATAGTAGAATCATTTTAAAGAATCAGTGTATATAGTGCTTTAAAATTTATAAAGCTTTTAAAAATTATGTTCATCTGATCAAGTCCCCTTAATATTGGTTTTACTGCCTTGATTTTGGAGCTGAAAAAAACTGAGGATTGGAAAAGTTAAGTGATTTTGCACACGGATTCATAAATTGGCCACAGCAGAGACATTTCTTTAAACTGGTGCTCCTGATTCACAGTTCAGGGATTTCTCTGCAACATGGCAACTAATTCTGTGAAAAGAGAAATAATCACCTCCCCGTGACCTGCTTCATATGTGAGAATGTGAGAAAGTGTTTTAGAAGCTGTAAAATGTACTCCAAACACAGGTCCTAATGGCCTTAAGTTCAAAAGCAGGTCCCCATTCTCCCAGTACCTGTGTCTGTTCATAGCACCTTCCAGACCACTCCTTAATGAGCTCACTGTGGTGCTGTATATGGGAAATGATGCAGGCAGGAAATTCTCTTTTCCTCTAGTGTTTCAACTGCTTGAGGCTCTGATGCCTGCAGGTCCCCATGGTGGGGCAGATATGACAAGTTAATTCTGAGCATGTGAGACTGGAGCAAGCCAAGCCTTGCAGTTGTGTAAGAAGAGGGCCTCCAGTCTCTGATGGCATGGAGGAAAAGTCAGGTATGCCGAGTGGATTATCAGACTCAAATTGTATTATGAAGGAAACCAATTCTCTTGGTTTCCCTGGAGAATTGTTCTGTCTACCTGGTAGCAGGGGGAGGGGCTGATCAGGGAGCTATTGCGCAGGCTGGTGACTACTTTATAATATGGAGAATTCAGAATGGTCTTGGGGGTTTACAGTTGAACAAAACAAATATCAAAGATGGTTGTGCTCCCCTCCTCATTTTTAGAGTTTACAGAATCACATAAACCACGAAGGTTTTGGAACGACTGGCACTGAGTCCTCAGTAGCTTCTGTCCACCTTTAAGCCAGCCCCCACCCCCTTTCCCGTGACCCACAAGGCAAATGACCAGTTAGGTGGGGCTGAGAACATGTCATCTACCAACGTAACAATAGTGTCTAGAAGAAGCAGTTCAGTTACAAAGATTATGTGGCAGAATAGCCATTGCCCTAGAACCTTTCTTTCCTCCTGCCCTGCTTTAGTTCAGTTCTAATTCGTACCCTAATTTTGACCCTGCCCCTCATCTTTAGGCTTGCTTGTTGATTGAATTCAGTTTTCTGGGTTGGCGAATAGTATAGCTAACAATGCAGCAGTAAGGGTCTTGCTTGGACTTTCCTGTTCAGCTGTTTCTCTTCCAGATCCTCTGATAAGCCACACCACCCTCTTCTTTACTGGCAAGGTCTTCCCTCCCAGGGCCCTCTTAGATCCTGTGCCCTTCCCTAGACTTATGGGAGAACAGATACGAAGTTAACTGATCTTACACCAGTAACTTACTCCAGGTTGCAGAGCAAGAAAGAGATTGGACGAGTGTTGGATGGTGTATTAGTCTATTTCTTTTGCTCATAACAGAATACACAGAACTGTTTAACTTGTAAGAAAATGAAATTTATTGCTTAGTTTCTGAGGCTGCGGAGTCCAAAGTCTAGAGAACATGTCTGATGAGAGCCTTGGTGGTGGTGACAGTGACAGCAGGGTACCACATTGCAAAAATGGTGGAGCAGAGAGAGGGAGAGAGACTAACGTCCTCATTCACTGTCCTTTTAAAGCCCTCCAGACCACACCCCTGACCTCCAGTTTTAACCCATTCACTAGGGCATGGTCTTACCCTCTAATCACCTCTTCAAGACCCCACATTTCAATTACCGTAATAGGATAGCCCACCCACTTAGCACTGTCACAGTGGGGGTCAAGTTTGGGGGGGACACAATTCAAACTTCAATGGGTTGGGGGAGGACATTCAATCCACTACAGATTAAAGTGAGGAAACATGGCAGATTTAGGAGAAGTTTTCCATAATTAGAGTTGGGGTAATAATACTGTATTAGTAAGCATTCTCCAAAGAAACAGAACTAGTAGGATATACACTTACACACACACATACACACACAGAAGAGAGAAAGGGAGAGTGGGAGATAGGTAGAGATTTATTATAAGGAATTGTGTCACATGATTACCAATGCTGAGATGTCCCACAGTCTGCCCTCTGTAGGCTGGAGACCCAGGAAAGCCAGTGCTGTACTTCATTCTGAGTCCAAAGGCCTGAGAACCTGGGGAGCTGAGGGTGTAAATCCCAGTCGGAGTGCTGGAGAATGTAAGATGAGATGTCTCAACTCAAGCAGTGAGACAGAAAAAAAAAAAAGGGCAGGGTGGGAGTAAATTCCCCGTTTCTCCTATTTCTGTTTATCCAGGTCCTCAGTGAATTGAGTTATGCCCACCCACACTGGGCAGTCCACTTTACTGAGCCCACCGATTCAAATACTAATCTCACCCAGAAATAGCCTCACTGACACCCCCGGAAACAATGTTTAATCTGGACACCCTGTGGCCAGTCAAGTTGCCACATGCTTTACTGAGCCCACCGATTCAAATACTAATCTCACCCAGAAATAGCCTCACTGACACCCCCAGAAACAATGTTTAATCTGGACACCCTGTGGCCAGTCAAGTTGCCACATGAAATTAATCATCACAAATACCAATATTAATTCTACTACTGCTACTTATAATGACAAAACCCACCACCAATGTCCATTGAGCACTGTGTGCCGGGCTAAGCACATCATAAGAGGTGGGTCTATAACTACCCCACTTTACTGATAAAGAACCTGAGACACAAAGAGGTTAAGTTATTTCCCAAGGTCAAAGGGTAGTCAGCATTCCAAATAAGTGCAGGGAGGAGAAGGGCAATAAGGACTTTCTTGTTTGGGCCTGTGTTGATCCAGAGGAGGAGGAGAGCAGTAGGGAGTTCTTAGTAAATCAGGAGAAAGCTCTGATGTTTCAAGTAATTGAAAATCTGACTCACACGGGCTGTGGGCACCGTAGCTAGAAAGTCCAGAAGTACCATGGATTTCAGAGTTTGTTTCATTTAGGGGCTCACAATGTACTGGGGGCTGCAGCTCCACATCCCCCCAGCTCTCTTGGTTCTATTCTCTTTTGTAGTTTGCTTTGATCACAGGCTGACTTCTATGTTAGTGAGATATGCATGCTGACAGCTCCTGGGGTTACCTGATTCCTCACTGGCATTCAGGAGCAGGGAGATGAGTTTTCATCTCCCTCTGCTGAATAAAATTCTTGACAATGTAGAACCTGTGCCCTTGGGAGAATGCCATGTGCTGGCTGGGGTAGGCTCTGACCCAAGGACAAAGGAGCATGGGGTTGAGGTGACTGCACTGAGTTTGCAAGTCCTGGGTTTTATGATTTCAATGATTTTTTTCAGCTCTGGCATTAAAAGTATCTACAAAAAATGGTGAATCCATGCCAAATATACCTACTACCTAGCCATCTTGTCATTTCTTCAGCTGTAATTCATAGGAAGTGATGTCATCCATCCACCTCCTCCTGTGGGAAGTGAGAAGAGGGTTAGGGACAACTGGCAAGGTGGAGGAAACGGGCTGGAGACCTCAAGTTGCTCTCTGCAGGCATGCACCTGGTCTGTGAAAGGTGCTCAGATGGAGATACAGCTGCTCAAAGTCTTAGAAATTGAGGGAAAGCATAGGTGGAGAAGGTAGATATAGAGCTTATGGGCTGCTCCCAGAGCCACTGGCAAGCAGTAGGGGCTCAGCATGAATGGTTTGACAGAGCACATCAGCATGCTGGGAGAAGCATCATTATCCTCACTTGGTTTCCAGCCATCTGCTCCCTCTAGCCATTGGCCAGCCTCAGGTAACAGGGAAACTGAGCTCAGGATCAGATCTGTGTCCCAGCAAGAAAAATGCAAGAAGCCAAAAGCCAAGGACATGGTAGTAAGTGGTCTCAGGCTGGCATCTTTCAAAAGCTGGGGTCTCTTATGTACTCAGTTCTTTCTTCTGCTTCCTACCAGTTGTTGGATTCAAACCCATTGCCTGTGTTTGACCCTGATGTGAGCCTACATTATGTTTGCCTTTTAGTCCACCTGATTCTGCTCCCATGGGCTCAACCTTGATTTCTTAATTCTAATCAACAGCTGTTTTCATTGCTTATAGGTATATCCCACAGGGATAATACTGACAGCAGGCACCATATATTGAGTGCCTGCTCTGTGCTTTGAGTTTTACAGAGGCTATTCTAACAACACTGCTGGTTGGTAATTATTATTTCCATTTTGCCTATGAGAAAATGGAGGCTCAGAACAGTTAAGTAACTTGCCCAGGGTCTTTCAATTTTTTTTTTTATTTTAACTTCTCAATGTACAATGTAGTTGATATTCATGACCCTTTACACCTCCTTGCTCCCTCTCTCTCTCCCCTCCCCTCCCCTCCCCTTACATCACATCTGTTCACTTGTCTAAAAAGTTCAGGGAATTGTTGTGATTGTTGTGTCTTCTTCCTCCCCCCCACCCTTTATTTGTTTGTATGTTTGTTTATTTATTTATTTATTTTTAGCTCCCACAAATAAGTGAGAACATGTGGTATTTCTCTTTCTGTGCCTCACTTGTTTCACTTAATTTAATTTTCTCTAAGTCCATCCATGTTGTTGCTAATGGAAGTATTTCATTCTTTTTTATAGCAGAGTAGTATTCCATTGTGTAGCTATACCACAGTTTCCTTATCCACTCTCCTGATGATGGACATATGGGCTGGTTCCAACTCTTGGCTATTGTAAATAGTGCTGCAATAAACACTGGAGTACAGCAAAACAGTGCAGCCTCTATGGAAAATGGTATGGAGGTTCCTCAGACAATTACAGATAGATCTACCATGTGACCCAGCGACTCTACTGCTGGGAATATACCCAGAGGAATGGAAATCATCATGCCGAAGCGATACCTGTCTCTCAATTTGTTAAGTGGTAGTGTTAGGTTCAGATTAATTTCTACCTGACTCCAACATTTTTTTCTTTCAACAACACTCTGCTACATTCTTTATTAAAGCAGAGCAAGTGAGAATCTTTAGGGAGAAAGGGGTGAATGTACAGATGACCCTCAGCTCTGTTCCCGAGGGTTTCACTTTCCATTCGGGTCCCTTTCTGGCTGGTTCCTCCTGGGATACCATGGCGAGTCCCCAAAGGCCTACCATTTTTACACGTGGGCCCAAGCTTAACAAAACTCTCTTTACCTATCCCTTTAACACAACTGAGACAGGCTGGTATTTTCAGAAAGATTTTTACTGAACACCAGGCAAAATTGAAAGGAAATAATTGCAGCAAATATAGAAGCATAAAAATAGCCAGCTTTCCAACTACACGTTTCTGGCTGTAGGAATCACAGTGAAAACAGCAGAAAGCTTTTTGTTGCCCAAACCTGATGCTCAGGAAGCTTTCTCCCCACCAGAAGCTGCTACAAAGTCCATTTTGGTGGAGCTCAACCACGTCTATATTTCTGGTATGGGCTGGGAGTCAAGTATCTGACCCAGGGGAGGAATGAGCATGGGGGGCTTGGCTGTGGGATCCCAGTCTCCCCGAAGTCTCATTTGGGCCCATAGCCTTGACTGCCAGCCATAGGCTGATGCTTCCCATGTCGTGGTCTCTAGTCCAAGCTTCTCTCCTGAAACCTCCTGGACATCTCCACTTGGATACCCTGTAGATAACTGAGCTCCCGTAGATATTTGTACACATCATCTCTCTTCCCTCCAAACTCCTTCCTGCTCCTTCAGTAAATGGCACTGCACTCCACCCAGTTGGACAAGGTTGATACCAGGAGAAAGTCTTTCCTGACTCTTCCCCTATGTCCTATTGGCCATTAAGTTCTGTCTGTGTTGTTTTGTTTTGCTTTTTTCTCAGTGTCTCTTTACTTCTTCCCATCACCTCCACTACCACCCACATTCAGGTCACCTTTATCTCTCCCCTGAACTGTTGCCTCAGCCTCCTAACTAGTTTTACTACCTTCAGTTATACCTAATTCCATCCATTCTCCTTGCTAGAGCTAAAACATTTTAAACGCAAATCTATGTTATTTTATTTTATTGCTTAAGGCCCTCCGGGTTTCCTCCCTTGCCTTCAGAATAAAATAGATCATAATCTGACCCTGTTCATGCCTCTCTGCTTATGTCTCAGACCCCTGTACTTCTTGTATCTGGTACCTGGCACCTTGTCCCTTCTCTTGTCATTCTGAACCAGGTTCATTTCCTCTAATGTGCTACTCTGATGTCTGGGCCTTTGACAAGGCTCTTCCCTTTGAATGGAATATCCCTGTCCTAAGCCCCCTTTCCTGGTTTCACCTGGTAGGTCTTTACTTAGATGTAACTTGCTCCAAAATGTTATCTATATCCCATAAAACTCGTGTTCAGTGCCTCTCTTGTGGGTCCTAACTTAATACATATTGCTTAGAACACTTTCTAGGTTTTGTGAATTTCTGCCCAATAACAGGGGTCCATGAGGAAGTGACCATGTCACCTGATTCACCATTATAGCATCATTTGTTATCACAGTGCCTGACACAGAATAGGCAGCATTCAATAAATATCTGATCAATAGATGAACAGATGAATATATGAATGAAAATGGGTAGCCATGGCCTTGGAGGGGGAATGCCTTGGTCAAACATTGGCATGGAAAACAAAAGACAAGTTCATTTGACAAACATTTCCAGAATATCTCCTCTGTGTCAGGCTGTTTGCTGGGCAATATGGACCCAAGAGACAGAAGTCAGACTTCTTCCTAATCAGCAGGACCCCGAGCTTGGGCCACTTGGCTCTTGTTACCCTCTCAGTACCTTGAATCTCACCTCTTAGCAAGCCTAACCAGCACACATTCCCAGTAAGCAGGTTCCTACGGGCCTTGTCTGGCCCAGTTTACAGTAGCAGAATTAAGTTTTAAGAGAAAATCTAGTTCCTTTCTCTTTCCTCTTCTCTTCTTTCCCTTCCTTTTCCTTTCCACTTATCTCCTTTCCTTTCCTATTTAGGGCAAACCGCGCACTGTTTCTGTGTCTTCCCCCACTTTCTTCTTTCTCTTTTAATTCATTCGTGATGCTCTGGATCTCACATTTATTGTCTTTTATTTAAGAATATGTTGGTGGGAACAGGGTTAATGCATTTCCAAAAGAACTAAATGCTGCCGACAACCTCATGAGGTTGAAGGAGGACCTTTAGCCTTAGATGAGAACGCAGCTCTGACTGACACCTTGATTGCAGCCTTCTGAGACCCTGAGCGGAAGACCCTAAGCCGTGCCTGGACTCCTGCTGCACAGAAATGTGAGAGAGTAAATGTTGTGTTGTTATAAGCCACCAAGGGTGTTGTAACTTATTCTGTAATAATAGAAACCAACAGTGATAGAAAACGAATACAGTGGTCCCTTTTCCTTTCTGCCTTGAGCATCAGGGCCTGGATGCGTTTATCTTCTTCCATGATAAAAATGGTTTCTTAGGAAAGCACCCTAAACCTGTTCATACTAACGTGAACTGGACTGACCACAGCTCAGGTTGCTAGTCTCTGCATGCATACACAAGGGAATCTTCATAGCTGTGGCTCCTTGTAAAGAAGTTGATTGGTCTTTTCTGACTATTAAGTTTAGATAGTTCACCATTTCTTGAATTATGTCCCCCTTTTTTAGGGAGTGGGTTGTAGTAGCATTTTAAATTTTTCTTTCTTTTTTTTCTTTGAAACTATTCTTTACTTGACAAGTGTTCAAGGTCTGCTATTTAGGCTTGAGGAGGGTGGAAGGGGTGGATAGAATTACATCCATTGTTGACTTCAAAACCCCTTTCTCAAATCACATCCACTCTAGGCCAGAGTGGCTGGAAGCTTCCAAAACACTCAGGACATTCATAGGTAAAAGACAGCACTGGGGCCACGGAGTCTCCCGGCAGGAGTAGGTAAGAGAATTGGCATGGGATTTCTGGGTGAGAACAGCTCTTACTCTTTCCACTTCATTTGTAGGTGCATGGGCTTCACAGAATCAGAAATATATCTCACTGGCTGTGAGCAAGTTATTTAATCTCTTTTAGCCTGTTTCTGTTTTCAACACATGATCATTATGAAAATTGAATAAGATAATTTGGTAAAAATTTCTCAGCACTATGCTTAGCCCCTAGCTTTCACAATAAGTGTTATTTTTTTTCCTTTGTCAGTGTGCATGGAGGGGAGATGAGTGAGGGACAGGACAAATGAAGTTTCTCGGGGATGAAATGCTGAATCTTACAGCTGTCTGGCTTGCACTTCTTCACTCTCTTTCTGCCTGGTTTCCTCTCCTTTCTCCCCCACCCCCACCCCCCATCTCCTGATCTGATTGAACACATGCAAAACGATTAGAACAGTGCCTGGTCATAAATGCTGGTTGTTGCTGTTTTTGTTATTTTTATTTTATTGTAGTCATCATCGTGATCATCAGCATTTCCTCCCTTCCAGCTTATTCTTCTTTCTCCAGTATGGGAAATATACCTATACCTTTTTCTGCAATGTTGAAGCTGGGAGCCTATGTAAATCACATTTCCCAAACTCCCCTGCTATCTGGCTTCTTGTTCGTTTTTGCCAGCCAGGAGACACCATCAGCAGGAGGAAATCCTTGCATTTGACTCCCTTTTTCTGCTTTTGGCAGTGTCTCCAGAAAGGGCTATGTCCCTTTGGAGGATCCTAGATTTAGCCACCGAAGCCCCTTTGCGGTGCTCCCAGCTTCACCGTCACAGCCCCTCCTCCACGGTCCAGCACTGACCAGGTGGCATCCCAGGAGTGCTGCAGAGAATACACTCCTGGGCTCTGCTGATATTATCTCTTCCTTTCGTTTCTGCAGCCCTAAGGGTGGTTGCTGCTCCCTGCAGTTACCCATCTCCCTGCTATCGTACCACCTTCTTTTGCTTTCTCAGCCTTGGAGACACTTTGGTAACTAGTTCCTTGTGTTACAACTTTTCTTTTAAAAATACCTAGTATGGCTTCTGTTTTCCTGCGTGGACACTGACTCTTAAAGGCAGTGACTTCTGTCTGTTCACCCTGTGGAGAGAGGGATTACAAGTAATTTTAGAATCAGAGCCTTTAGGATTAACTGCTTTCTAATGGTGTCCCATGTTAGAACATCAGCAGACAGGGAACTAAAACCACTTCCGAACTCACTTTCTCAAGGCTACAGAAGGAGAAAGTAGAATATACATGGATCCCTTTTCCTCCTCTCTGAATTACACGTACATGGCGACCCCTGGTTGCTCACCCACTTGTGTCAGTGTTGGTCTGCAGAGTGCCAAGAATCATTAACTCTTTCTTGAATTCTGCATGATCTTTTATACTTATTCTCCTCCTTTCCTACCTCAGCATCTACTTCCTCCTCTTCCATCAGTCAAAATGATCTTGAAGAAAGATCCTTTCATATCCAGTAAACTAGCTCCTATGACGATTTCTAAAACGCTAATGTTTACTGAATATTCTACTGTACAATGTAGGTAATATTTTTCCAATGAGAAAACTGTGGTGTGGAAATATTTTTTATTATTTTTCCCATGATTATTGAGGTAATAAGCGATGGAGTTGAGATTCTAAACCAATGTTGTCTGAATCCAAAACTCAAAAATTTAATAACTATATTATTCTACCTTCCATTCAGCTTGTGCTGTCTCCACTTTCGTCTCCCCCCTTCCCCTGCCCTTGCTACCTACCTTCTTCTTTCCTTCCCCCTTAGTCTTCTTTTCTCTTAAAAAACAGGAAGCTCTGTCCAGAAGCACTACAGTGCTAGCTTTCTCTCTTATCTCATTGGCTAGTATCAGAGCTCATGTTCGTACCTGAGTGAACCCCCTGTCAATGGGGTAAAATTATCATGATTGGCCTAGGCTGTGTGGTGTAAGGGATGACATGAAGTAAATTGTCAAGAACTGTGAAGTATCTGAAATTTTATTCTACTGCTACAGTTTCCTGGATGCTGGCAGATGACATGAGACTCCTGGGTCAGAGATAAAGCAACTTAAGTGCTCATAGAAGAGCAGCAGCATGAGCTCCAGGTTTGCATTGTTTTCCCTGCCTCTAAATTCCCACAGGGGCAGGATGTTGGGGACCATGAAGGTTGGCATCACAGTTTAGGAACTTCAAGCTTAGGGAACTCAAATCTTTTATAATAGGCTGCAAAGAATTCTTCTGTGTCCTGCGAGTCAATGTAGCACAATCTAAATTTTGTATATTTAGGATTGAAAAAGGAGGAGGGAAACAGGAAAAGCATTTGAAAGAACAATGGCTAACATATTTTTCATATTTATTGAAAACTATGTACTCACAGAACCAAAAAGCTCAATGAATCCTCATTAGAGTAAACATGAAGATAATCACACAAATACACATATGTTAAATTTCTGAAAACCACATACTTACAGCTAACTGATTCTTGATAAAGGCAAAATATTGTGGGAAAGACTGCCTCTTTGATAAGAGGTGCTAGGAAAACTTGGCATCCATATGCAAAAGAATGAAACTAGACCCATACCTCTCACCATATAAAAAAATCAACTCAAAATGGATTAAAGACTTTAATATAAAACCTGAAACTATAAAACTCCTAAAAGAAAACATAGAGAAACACTTCAGGAAGTAGGACTGAGCAAAGACTTCATGACTAAGACCCCAAAAGCACAGGCAACAAAAAAAATAAACAAATGGGATTATATAAAATTAAAAGACCTCTGCACACCACCAACAACAAAACAATTAAGAGAGCAAAAAGACAACCTATGTAGTGGGAGAAAATATTTGCAAACTATGTATCCGACAAAGGATTAATATCCAGAATATACAAGGAACTCAATCAAATTAATAGTAAAAAGCAAGTGACCTGATTTAAAAATGGGCAAAAGAGCTAAACAGGTATTTCTCAAAGGAAGATATTTGAATGGCCAATGGGCACATGAGAAAATGCTTAACATCACTAAGGATCAGGGAAATGTAAATCAAAACCACACTGAGATATCACCTCATGCTGGTTAGACTGGTCATTATTAACAAGACAGAGAAGAACAAATGCTGACAAGGACGAGGAGAAAGGGGAACCCTCCTACACTGTTGATAAGACTGTAAATTAGTTTAGCCATTATGGAACACAGTATGGAGTTTCCTCAGACAACTACAGATAGAATGGCCATACAATCCAGCAATTCCACTGTTGTGTGCATACACAAAGGAATGGAAATTATCATGTCAAAAGGATACCTGCACTGCCATGTTTATTGCAACTCTATTTGCAATAGCCAAGAGTTAGAACCAACCTAAATGTCTAACACTGAATGACTGGGTAAGAAAAAAGTGGTATATATACTCAATGGAATACTACTTTTCCCTAAAAGGAATGAAATTCTGCCATTTGCAGCAACATGGATGAACTTAGAGAAAAGTATATTAAGTGAAACAAGCCAGGCACAGAAAGAGAAATACCACATGTTCTCACTCACAAGTGGGAGCTTAAAAAATAAACAAATAAATTTTAAAAAGAAAGATACAATAATCACAATAATTCCTTCAACTTTCAAAAAGAGAGAATGGAAATGAGACCACTACAGGAGGGAAAGGGGGAGGTGAAGGTGGGTAAGGGAGGAATTGAAAAGAGTCACAAAATGAATACATTGTGTGATGATGAAAGTAGTAATTATCCTGATTTGAGCATCACATATTGTACATAGGCATTGATATTCAATGCTGTACCCACAGATATGTACAGTCAATTATGTTTCAATAAAAAGAAAAATAAGAAAGAAAAAAAGAGGAAATAAAAGTAGTCGGGGAGAGGGAGGGGAACACATCATATACAGAGGAACAAATTTAACAATGACAGCAGACTTTTTATCAAAATACATGAAAGATAGAAGACATTGAAGTGACATATTTAAACAACTAAACAGAAAAAAACTGTTTATCCAGGGAAAATATTTTTTTCAAAAATTAAGACCAAAGAAACTTTTTGGAAAAGCAAAAGCTGGGACAATTTATAACAATAAAATATCCTGGTAGATGAATGTGTATAAAACTATACTCTCTACCTTAGGTGAATCATTGTGCAGTATATGCATGTATTTAAACAACATACTGTATCCCACAAATATCAAATAAATACAAGTAAATGTTAAAATATTTTGAATAAAAAACCCCCTGCAGTACTAGAAACTTTCAGCTCTTTTGGCATAATACCAAATAGAAATATTAATCTACTAAAAAGAATAAATACCACCAGATGTGATACATGTTGGAATAAATACTTTTTTTTTCATTTATAGTCACTTTAAAAGTTAATTGACTGTTTAAAGCAAATATATTAACAATGTATTGTGTGGTTTATAACACATTAGAAGAAAATTGTAAGATAGTAATAGTGCAAGAGATGGGAAGGGGGAAAAGGAAGTACAGTGCTATGCAGTTCTTATGCTATCCATGAGGTGATAAAATATTGTTTGAAGGTAGACTGTGATTAATTAATGTCCCATATTGTAAACTTGAAAGCAACCACTAAAAAAAATAAACAAAAGTATAGCAAGTAAGTCAATAGTGGTGATAAAATGAAACAGTAAAATACACACAATCAATTTAAAAGAATCCAGGAAAAAAGGAAAAAAGAACAAAGAACAGATGGAATAAGAAGAAAACGAATGTACAATATGATAGTTAAAAGGCCAACCATATTGATAGTTACATTAAATCAAAAAGGTATAACACTCCAGAGATGGTAAGATAGGTCTTAAAAAAGCAAGACCTGACTATATGATGTTTGTAAGAACCCACTTAATTTCTTAAACTAAGAAACTTAGTTCTTAAAATTTCCTCATTACATCTAGATATAAAGACATAAATAGATTAAGAGCAAAAGTATGAAAAAATATATATCATGCAAATACTTACCAGAGGACCAGGCTGTTCTTGGTGCTTTATTTACATGCATTACCTCAATGAATATTTAAACCAATTCATAATAAAGAAATCATAATTTTAAAGATGAAGGAATTCCAAAATCTGTGTTCTTAACTACAAGACTGAAGATTCCTGGAAGGCCGAAATCATATTTTATTTATATCTACAGCGTGAGGTCTGACTCATGATAGGTGACTGATAATAACTATTTGTGAATAAACAAATGCATGTTTGGATGATGGATAAATGGATGAATAAATAAAGGAATGGATGCACCTGTGGTGGCAATTATGCCTCATCATCCCACTCGTAGTGTGTGCACTGAACAGACCTCAGCTTGAAAAGGAGGACAAACATTTCCAGCAGCAGGGAGTGGCACACATTAATGATCAAGGTGAGGATTCAAGTTTTTTGGTGCAAGAGACAGGTCTGAAGTTGGTTACTAGAACCAAGCAGGGAGACCCCTCCAAGGCCTGGGTTTGGCATTGGGTCAGAGAATGGATAAAGTGAGGTAAAGCCTTAAGAGAAAGCCTCTTTCTTTCAAGTCTTTCCCCTCCTTGACACTGAGGACAGACAAAATATCCCATCTCCTACCATTCTCTGTAGGATATCCTGTGTAAAAGCAGTGTCTGATCAGTTGAGAATAACATTTAAATGCTGCCAAAGAAACATGTAATTACATCTATCTTGCAGTCTTAGAGCATAAGAACAATGTGCTTGCCAGAGTTGTTAAGATGATCAAACTCATCAAAATCATTCACAGCACATTAACTAGACCAATACCACTACACTTATCACAGCGTATTGTATTTGTTTTCTTTAAAATTCCATTCTGGCCGGCCCGTGGCTCACTTGGGAGAGTGTGGTGCTGATAACACCAAGGCCACGGGTTCGGATCCCATATAGGGATGGCCGGTTAGCTCACTGGGTGAGCTTGGTGCTGACAACACCAAGTCAAGGGTTAAGATCCCCTTACCGGTCATCTTTTTAAAAAATAAATAAATAAAATAAAATTCCATTCTTATGATTCTTTGGATATAAGGTACGGGTATCCATTGGAGATTGCTAAAGCGATAAAACAGTAGTACAGTGATTGGGGTACTTCATTTTAAAAATACACAAGTGTCTCATGTCAGCTGGGCCTTAGGAAAAAATTGGAACTAGGATCTGAAAAGACATGAGGACAAAATTGCAAGCTCATATGTTTAGTTTTGAACAATTACTTTACATCCTTCTGAAGACTATCTTTTCTTGCCCCTCATTACACAAGATAAACTACCAATGCCCACCCAATGGGATCTTGAGTTAGCATCTTCTTCATTTATAAGATCAGGCTAAACTAGAATATCTTTAACCAGATTTTAAATCACTGAAAGAAATGCTCAAATCGACCCATGTTGATTCAGTGTAAAGTTATATAGAGGAATAGTAAGTGTCACTCTATTGGGCGATTAATTAGGGAGCATTTTTTATCTGGATAAACATTCCAAAACGTATATGCTTCTTGAGAGTGGGGACTCTCAGCGCATCTTCATGGGTTTTGGCACACTGCCCAACACACGGTAAAGAGTTGGAGGGATTTTAACTTAAATCTGTCTGATTCTAAAGCCCTGAAGTACCTTCTGCCTGAATTACTCTTTTCCTGTGCCTGTACATAATTAGTTCATTCTCCTCTGTACTAGTCAGTATAGGCTAAGTTATGCTACAATAACAACTGACCCCCAAAATCTTAGTAGTTCAGAGTGGTTGATTCTCAAAATTGGGTCCCTGAACCAGCAACATCAGTTATCACCTGGGAACTTGTTAGAAATGCAGATTCTTGGTCTCCACCCCCGACCTCCTGAATGAGAAATTCTAAGGATGGGCCCATCAATCTCTGTGCTTTACCAAGCCATCTGGGTGTTCTGGATGCACACTAAAACTTAAGAACCATCAGGTTAGAATGATAAAGGTGCATTTCTCCTTCACCTTATGAGATCGTTATGCCTTGTCTGTAGCTCGATTCTGCACCAGCTCTACTTTGCCAGCATATGGAGCAACCAGAAAGAAAACAAAGACATAGAGAACCAAGGACTAGCTCTAAAAACCTGGCTTAGAAGTTACATGGTCACTTCCACTCACATTCCATTGTCCTCAGCAAATCTAATGCCAATGGGACAGAAACACGGAATTCTGTCACACAGAGGGAATATATAGGAAGGAAGAAAGGACTATTGTATTGGTTTTATTGTTTTTCATTTCTCTATAGATTTATAAATGACAGCAAGAGTAATGTTTTGACAAACATTTTTAAAGGTCATGGAGCAATCATGATTTTCTCCATTGTTAAGATTGCTTTGTTCAGCTTGTGTGGTCCGTTTTATAACTCTGAAATACTGTACACAATAAGAACTGCCTATATTTGGAAGAACAGTCATACAACCTACCTGTATTTTTCACACCTCTGCTCAAATGTGCCTTCTTAGAAATATTTTTTTTTCCAGAACTGCCTTATTTAATATTGTTCTGTCCCCCCGGCCCTCTGTCACCCTATCACACTATCCTATTCAGTTTTTTTCATGACATTTGCATCTAGGTGAAGCTATGTTATTAGTTTAATTGTTCTAGAATTTATTACCACATAAGCTTCATGAAAACAGGGACTTTGTCTGTCTTCTTCATGGCTTTATCCCCAGAACTTAGAATACTGCCTCTCACAAAAACGTTCATTAAACATCTTGGGATAATGAATTTGTTGATATCCCCTGAGACAGACCAACTAAACTCTCACTGCTATTTAAAATGGAGTTGGGGCCTATCCTGAGTCTGCGCCAGTTTTGATATCCCCTGAGACAGACCAACTAAACTCTCACTGCTATTTAAAATGGAGTTGGGGCCTGTCCTGAGTCTGTGCCAGGAGCTGGGGAAGGCAGATAAGAAGGCCTCCAACCTGATGCCCACACACAGGGATTCGTGACTGCTGGTGAGGAATTCAGCTTTTTTAGGGAAGCTGTAAGCTTTCGGCTCATGATTCCGCCCTAGCTTCTGCCTTCCCAACTTGGAGTATACCCCGTATTTGGAAGGAGGTTTCTCCTACCTCTTCGAATGAGAGGAATCATTTCTCCTTAAGGAATGCCTTATTCCTCCCTCTAGAAAGCATAACACTTATTTATCTTGACTTGACTCCTCATGGCAGAGAATATAACACGGTTAAGAGACAGTAGATGTTAACTAGTCTTTTCTATCCTCCATATCCACCATAATATGGTGGGATACCACAGGCATTGAAGATTAATTGCATTATTATTATTATTGCTCACTTATTTTATCCCATACTATATACATATATATGTTTCCTATTTAGTAATCACAACAATCTCATGAGACAGGTAGAAATAGAATCATTTTCAGACAGAAACACTGAGGACCAGAGAGTGATTTACTCAAGGCCATCTAGCTAGAGTTTGTATTCAAACTAAAATGTCCAGGCTCCAAGTCCAGGAATTTTATTTTTTTATATATTTCATAGATTTTCAAGAAAGACAAATGGCTCAAATGGAAGGGCAATGTCTCCATTCAAAAAATGAGAAAGCCCTGCCTGACAAAATTTTATGTCCAATAAATCACAATCATAAAATAATTCTAAGATTTACAAATTGTATCATAGTCCTTTCTACTAAGTCCTCGCATTATATATATTCTGAATAGCTAACGACTTCTTTTTCACAAGCTGCAGAAGCTGAAATTCATAGACACAGATTGAGGTCCAAAGCTTAGAAGGATAGAAATTGGACCAAAACAGCCTGAGTTTGAATGACAGCTTTACCCCTTGCTGGCTACGTGGCTTTGGGCAATTCACGTAGCCTTTCCTAGCTCACACTCCCTTCATGCTCCTAAAGACAGAGGTCGTATGTCTCAGACTGCTTAGCATGTCTGACAATTAAGAGGTCTTTATGACAGGTCCTGTTAATTACCTGACAACCATGCCCTTTGCCCCCACCGTTCTTCCTGGCTAAAAGAACCTGCAGGCACCAGGTGGAACATTCCTCCACTAGTCCCTCAGAATGAATAATGATTGGCCTAAGCCAGATATGTCAATTGAATTCCTTTTTGACTGATATTGATCTGGAGATGGTCCCATGACCCATTTCTGAACAACGTGATGAAAGGAAATTTGCTGGAGAGTTTCCTGGTAAAAGACAACATGTGGTGGGTAGAGGATCTTTTCTGCAGCTGCCCTTCGTCCTTCCTGCCTGGGTTGTGTAATTAACTCATTGGATAAACATTTATCCACTATGTGCCGGGAACCAAACTGGGACTTCTGGGAACAGTAGTGAACAGGATAGATGACAAAATCCCTCTCTAATGAAACTTACAATGGAGGAAGGTAGAAGATAAACTAGCTTCAAAAATTAACCTATGGTACCTCAAGTGGTGAGCTGCAATATGAAAAAAAA
>NW_007737440.1:3577-15042 GCF_000696425.1 Galeopterus variegatus | reverse complement strand
AGAGATAATGGGAGGTCACAGAATGAACTTTGTGGGTTCTGCAAGAGGGCTGAGTGAATAAGGAAGCCATTAGAACATTGACAGTTAAGGGTGGCTTGTGTTTCTAAAAAAATGACTCTGCTGCTCTTCAGAGAATGCAATATAATAGAGGAAAGGTGGAATCACAGAGAACAGTAAGATGCTTTTGGAATAGCCCATGTGAGAGATGATGGTGGCTCAGACTAGAGAGGTAGCAGAAGAGATGGTGAGAAATGTCCTGGTTATAGATTTATTTCAAAGGTAGATAGAACAGGACGTTCAGATGGATTGGATGTGGGGTGCTAAAGGTAGAAACCAAGGATGATTCTAATGTTTTGGGCCTGACCAACTGGAAAAATAGAGCTGTCATTTACTGAGAAGGGTCAGACCGAGGAGGAATTAGGGTTGGGGATTGAGATTAAGAGTTCAGATTGGATTTGGGCCGGCCCAGTGGCGCACTGCTACAGTGCACCGCTTGGGAGTGCGGTGGCGCTCCCGCCGAGGGTTCGGATCCCACATACAGACCGGTTCCTGCTCACTGGCTGAGCGAGGTGCGGGCGCGACACCAGGGTTGTGATCCCGTTGCCGGTCCCGGTCCGGTACGGGCGCGACACTGAGGGTTGCGATCCATTGCCGGACACGAAAAAAGACAAAAAGGAAAAAAAAAAAAAAAGAGTTCAGATTGGAGCATGTGAACTTTGAAGACATTTAAGTGGAGATGTCAAAAGTCAGTTTTATATTCAGATCTGGAATTTAGTGCTAGAGTTTTGAGTCATAAGTTTATAAATGGTGTTTAAAGCCCTACCTGATCATGTTCCCTAGGGATCATGTAGCAAATACAGAAAAACGAGGTCTAATTCCTGAACTCTGTGGCACACAAAATTTGGAAGTTGTGACGGTGAGGAGAAGCCAGCAGAGGGGACTGAGATGGAGCGACTATAAAGGTGAAAGGGGGAACCAGGAGTGAGTGGAGTGCTGGAGGCAAAGTCAGAAGGTGTTTCCCAAAGGAGGGACTCACCATGTGTATGAAATTCTGCTGATGGGTCCAGTAAGAGTAGGAACTGAGAAGTGACTGCCAGATTAGGCAACATGTTGGTCACTGGTGACCTTCAAAGCAGCAGCATCAGTGGGTGGTGCAGCAAATTGCTTGATTGGATTAGGTTCCAGAAAGAATGCAAGGAGATGAAGGAGAGACAGAGGGTATGGACAATAATTTTGAAGAGTCTCCTGATAAAGGGGAGAAGAGAAATGAGGTTGTGGCTGTTAGGCAGGGATGTAATTCTCATAGCCGTGGCAGTATCTTTCAACAATGAGGGAAAGGCCAAGAAAGATTCAGAGACTTTGGGCAGAGACTTTATACTGATGGGGTGCTGACTTTATTAAGTAAATAGGAGCTATTGTTATGTTTTGAGCTATCAGTCAAGCAATCTATTACTTGCAGCCAAATACATCCTGGCAGAAATGGCAGTGAATGTAGGTTTCCGTCAGACTCTTAGGTTCCTGGCAACAGGGCAGTGCAGTTTGGGGTGAATTCCTGTTGGGCTGCTTGCCAACTGTGTGTTCTTGGGCAAGTAAGTTAAGATATAGGTGTCTCAGTTTCTTTATCTAAACAATGGGTATTATAATTGTTCTAAATCCATAGGTGCTAGGGTCTGAGTGTGTCTCCCAAAATTCACATGTTGGAAACTTAATCCTTAATGTAATAGTGTTGAGAGGTGGAGCCTTTGGGGAGAGCCCTTGTGAATGGATTAATGATGCTATAAAAAAGGGCTTGCTAGGGTGGGTTTGCTCTCTCTTGCTCTTCTACCTTCAGCCATGTGAGGACACATAAGAAAGCCCACACAAGATGCCAGTGCCTTGATCTTGGATTTCCCAGCCTCCAGAACTATGAGAGAATAAATTTGTGTTCTTTATAAATTATCCAGTTTCAGGTATTCAGGTATTCTGCTATAGCAGCCCAAAATGGACGAAGACAACAGGGTTATTTAGAAGATTACATGAGATAATTCATAGAAAGTACTTAACACAGTACTTTGAGCATTGTAAATGTTCAGTGGATGTGAGTAATTAGTATTACTTTCTATACTCTGACTTTGTACATTTGAATCATCATTTAACACCACTGTTTAAGGAGAACCCCTTCCATACCTCAGTCTTTGGAAAACCTACAAAAGCTCAGCTACCCCTACCCTCCCTGTAGGGCAGAGAACTCCAAAGACGACCTTGCATAAACTTCTAGATCAGGGATCACGGCCCAGAAGAGGAACTGCTGAGTTCTGAGTCCTGGACATTTTTCTACCAGAACAATAGAGCAGTACAGTTCTGCTCACAGCTAACCCCTCCCTCCCCTGCCCCCCTGTTCTGAGTCCTGGACATTTTTCTACCAGAACAATAGAGCAGTACAGTTCTGCTCACAGCTATCCCCTCCCTCCCCTGGCCTGCCCCCCTTTGATAGAGTTATTCAGTTGTTCATCACACCACAGTGGCCACCAGAATATCTGAGTTCTCTGCAAGCCTCCTAAGTGTATTTACTGCTGAGCAATGCTGCCTCAGAACAATTAAATCAAATGACAATTGTCAAAATGTTGGCAGTTCTTTGGCCTGTAGTTGCCAGACTCCACTTCCTTTGTAGGTTGGCACCTGGGATCCATAATAACCTACCTGGCTCCCTGCCCCATATTTCTCCAGTCCCCTGCAGCATAGGCCATTTAGTCCCCAAAGCAGCCTGGCTTGCCTCAGGCTTTGAAACTAACCACCTTATCAGAGGGGAAAAAAATATTCTTGGGTATGTAGCCTGGCTGAGGATCTCATCATGACCTGTACTCCACTTCCGTAGTGAGCCAGGCTCTTGTTTCTTCTGATCCAGGAATTCCAGTTCTTGTTCCAGTTCATTTCTGCCTCATCAACTTACACCTGAGTCCCTTCTCAGACTTTGCCATCCTCCTATCTCCAGCTGGGGCCACCTGACTTCTACTTTCGGCTCAGACTTTCTCCTATTTTGACCTGAGCTAAGAAAAGCACCACATCTACTGAGTCCAGGAATTGCTTTAGACACTTGATGTATTTTATTCCTTTTATTTCCCATGTCAATCATCTGAGAGTGGTGAAGGCAGATAGGACCAATGACTTTCCCAAGGGCACACATATCTGTGTAAGAGAGAGGGTTGTTTTGAGCCCTAAGGTAGGCTTTTAGAGCTTAAGATGCACCTAAATAATTAGACTCTCCCTCCTTTGCTTTCCTTATCCCCTCCACTCAGGAGTTTTTCATATCATAGGTAAGTTCTGGAAATGTAATTAGACTTGATGCACCACTGGGCAGGGCGATTATACATACAAGGGCAGCCCTATGATGATGACAGCTTCTCTCTCTCTCCTCTCTCTGTCCTTCTTTGTCTCTGTTTTTCAACCTTGAACGCTGTCATTTTTTTCCCAGTCATGAACAGCCATCTGCTGGTAAATCTGGGGTTCTGGTCTGTGGGGTTGGAGTAGATACCTTCCTTCCAGGCTTCACATGAACATCAGTTCCTTCTCCAGTTAAATTTACCAGAGAGCTCTGCATGTGGTTTTGAGCACAAGCCTAACTAATAATAACATTTTACTGAGTTTTCCCATTTGTCATTGTTCCTTATAAGTATATCTCCCTTGGAAAGGAGCCAGCATGGCTGGATCTGAGTATTCCTTGTGTTCCAAAAAAACAAAACCTTATAATGGATTCCTGATCATCACGTTCGTTAGGTTTCAAACCCAGTGCTAGGAATGTACACAACTAAGGAGAGCACAAGGCATAAAATGCAGTAATAAAGGCCTTTCCCACTACCTAACAAAGCCCCAGACCTGATAGGATCTCCTATGTATAATAAAATGCTAAGCATTTGCTCAAACATGCTTTTAATCTCAGACAGAAAATTCCATCTGCAAACTTCCTCTGGATATTTTATAATGGCTTCAAATTTCTTATGTTTGGCTGAATAAAATACCATCACTTCCATAATGGGAAATAGAAGGGCTTTTCAAAGGCATAAAGACCATACAAGAAATGCTCTTTTTATCTTACTTTTTTTTTTTAACTCCAACAGTTTACTTTTAATATTTGCTACTTGAATTTGTAGTTAGAGATTTTTTTATGTTAGGCCTGAACATTTCTGTAGCAGGAGAGAGAAGAGAGAGCTTAGGTTTATTAAAAGAACAATAAAACGTCTTCGGGAAATTTTTTGCGTTGTGTCGGTCAGTCATATTAAGAAAGAGGAAGTGGTAAATCTATGGGAGGTTACTCTGCGTCTCAAAGGCATCTCCCTGTGCAGAGCCTGAGGAATTGCCCATCCATGCTGAGATTTCTGTCCAGAGTTGGAGCCGAGCTCACCCTCAGCAATGTTCATGCTGATTCACCTGATCTGCCATTCCTGTGTCATTCTGTGACCCCTTGGCAATTGCCTTTCTGCACCCCATCCATCAAACTCAATTTCTTGAGAGATTTAGGAAAAGCTCTACTCCAGCCAGATGCTTATCTTGATTCTGGGATGGAGATTCTGGCCTGAGTCCAGACCTGCTGCCATTTATATCCTGGAACAGAAAAATAGAGTTGGAAGGATATGGGGCTTGGAGGAAGATTTTAGTTGTACCTCAGCCCTTCCGTTCTGTGACTTTGGGGAGAGCACTATTTAGAGTATTATGTGCTATAACAAAGCCCCCAATCTAAATGACTAAATTTCATAGACGTTTATTTCTTGTTCCCTCAACAGTTTGACATTTGTGCAAGGTTCTTGTTGTTGGGTGGCCTTCCATGTAGTGATTCATGGACTCAGGCTCTGCCCATCTTGGGGCCCCACCCTCCCCACAGCCCCCCTAATCCTCTTCATTCAGCCTGCATATGTGGAAATAGAGGGTGGACAAGGTGTAACCACATCTTAACCAACTCGGCCTGGAGGTGACACACATTTCGTCAGAAAAATCTTGTCACAGGACCCCAAAAGATTAAAATATTATCTTTGCTTGGTTACTTTTAAGCAATAACCTATGCTACTGAAGAGAGTACAATCTTTAGTGAGTGGTTAGTTACCTCTAATCTTCTCTAAGATCCATTTTCTTATATGAGAAATAGAGCTTCTAGAAATGTTGAATAAATTGTCCATTTATCACATGGTTGGTAAATGACATTGGTAAAAGCAATATCTCTCAGCTCATATTTCATATTGTTACTACTATACCTCAAAATGTCTTAATTACTTTTGAGGTCAATGTAGATCACCTCTTCTCCACTTTTTACTTATGCCCTAATATGAAGCTTAGGAAAGACTATTGTGAGTTGACCAATATCCAGCTGTCTCTGTAAAACAAAGAAATAAATGATAGAGTCCTGTAGTGTATTGAATAGTATCTCCCCAAAATTTGTGTCCATCAAGAACCTCAGAACATGACCTCATTTGGAAACAGGGTCTTTGTAGATATATTTAGCTATACCAGGATATCAAAGTGAGATCATCCTGTATTTAGGGTATGCCTGATGTTCAATGACTGGTGTTCTTATAATAATAAGAAGAGAGGATTCAGAGACCCAGGGATGAAGGACATGTAAAGACAGAAGCATAGATTGGAGTCATGCCATCATCACAAGCCAAGGAATTCCAGGAGCCACCATAAGTTGGAAGAGGTGTGGACATATCCTCCCCTACAGCTTTCATGGCCTTGCCAACACCTTGATTTTGGACTTCTGGCCTCCAGGACTGGAAGACAGTATGTNGACCTGCTGCCATTTATATCCTGGAACAGAAAAATACAGTTGGAAGAATATGGGGCTTGGAAGAAGATTTCAGTTGTACCTCAGCCCTTCCGTTCTGTGACTTTGGGGAGAGCACTATTTAGAGTATTATGTGCTATAACAAAGCCCCCAATCTAAATGACTAAATGTCATAGATGTTTATTTCTTGTTCCCTGAACAGTTTGACATTTGTGCAAGGTTCTTGTTGTTGGGTGGCCTTCCATGTAGTGATTCATGGACTCAGGCTCTGCCCATCTTGGGGCCCCACCCTCCCCACAGCCCCCCTAATCCTCTTCATTCAGCCTGCATATGTGGAAATAGAGGGTGGACAAGGTGTAACCACATCTTAACCAACTCGGCCTGGAGGTGACACACATTTCGTCAGAAAAATCTTGTCACAGGACCCCAAAAGATTAAAATATAATCTTTGCTTGGTTACTTTTAAGCAATAACCTATGCTACTGAAGAGACTACAATCTTTAGTGAGTGGTCAGTTACCTCTAATCTTCTCTAAGATCCATTTTCTTATATGAGAAATAGAGCTTCTAGAAATGTTGAATAAATTGTCCATTTATCACATGGTTGGTAAATGACATTGGTAAAAGCAATATCTCTCAGCTCATATTTCATATTGTTACTACTATACCTCAAAATGTCTTAATTACTTTTGAGGTCAATGTAGATCACCTCTTTTCCACTTTTTACTTATACCCTAATATGAAGCTTAGGAAAGACTATTGTGAGTTGACCAATATCCAGCTGTCTCTGTAAAACAAAGAAATAAATGATAGAGTCCTGTAGTGTATTGAATAGTATCTCCCCAAAATTTGTGTCCATCAAGAACCTCAGAACATGACCTCATTTGGAAACAGGGTCTTTGTAGATATATTTAGCTATACCAGGATATCAAAGTGAGATCATCCTGTATTTAGGGTATGCCTGATGTTCAATGACTGGTGTTCTTATAATAATAAGAAGAGAGGATTCAGAGACCCAGGGATGAAGGACATGTAAAGACAGAAGCATAGATTGGAGTCATGCCATCATCACAAGCCAAGGAATTCCAGGAGCCACCATAAGTTGGAAGAGGTGTGGACATATCCTCCCCTACAGCTTTCATGGCCTTGCCAACACCTTGATTTTGGACTTCTGGCCTCCAGGACTGGAAGACAGTATGTTTCTGTTGTTTTAAGGTACCAAGATTGCAGTACTTTATTACAGAAAATGAACACCAGCTCTTCCTAGGAGCCAATGGGGGAATCTTCCATCTCATTCAAAGGGGAATTGGGAACAGAAATTCTCCAAAGCTGAAGGCTGTGGCCTCAAGCAAAGAAAGAACAGCACATATGTTTAATCTGTGATGAGTCATGTCCATTTCAGTGAACCTCAGTATCAAATGAGGAATTTTCTTTAGGGGGCACCACAAATTTGGGAGCCAATCAAGTCTTCCTGGCCCTGGATCCAGCACCTTAAGTATGTCCTCATAGTATAGCTCTTCTGCTATAGCTGAAAGACCTGCCCTTGGAGTTAGATCTGGGTTCAAATCCCAGTTCTATCACCAACTTTTTATGTGACCTTGGACGAGTCAGTTAATTTCCTCACAAAGTGGCATAATAGCTATACCTTCCTTGTAGAATTAAATGAACTAGTATATGCAAAGCATCCTTTATAGTGTTAGAGCATAGTAGGCACTCAAAGGAGTGGAAGCTATCACATCTTTCTGTCCCTACCACTTATCTGGGCCCCTGAGTTTAGCTTTGAGTTTGTTCTTTACCTATTTTCAATAGCTTCTTGGACAGTCAACATCATATGCTTAAGAGCTATGTCTATCTGGATCACTGTTATATCTATAGCACCTGACAAATACTGGTGGAATAGATAATTGAATTTGCCTTGCCCCCGGTCTACGTTCTTTGAGAATAGGGGCCCCATTCTCTTATTTATTTTGTATTCTGTATGGGGCTTTCTTGGATTGAACAAGAAAATATGCTCTGTGAGTATTGTTTTGATTGAATTATTATGAGAAAGAGTGAAAATGGGAGGAAATGTCTTTGGGTCCAAAAAGAGATGAGCTTTAAATAAATGCATTTTGGGTCTTTTAATTGTCGAGGACTGCTTGTTCTCAGAATCAGAGCACTTTATTATCTTTTTAACTTGTTCATATATAGATTTATGAGAGTCTGTTTCAAGGAATGTATTCAGGATCATTGACTCCAAAGAGATTATGAAGCACAAACCATTTTCTCTCTGGAAGGACAGATTAAAAGGTCAGTTCTTTTAAAGTCAGTAAAATAATGTTTTCTTTCTTGCTCTCGCTCATTTTCTCTTTTTGGAAAACTCCCTGGGAAGAAACTCCCGGAATTCACTGCAACAGAGTGAGCATCACAGAGTGCACTATTCCTAGCAGCTCAGGTTTTGACTTCCTCCCTCCTGGAGTGCACTGTCTGTCCCCATGTCTGTCCTTCCCACTGGCCACATGCTTCTGTCCATCCGACGTCCGTCTTTGGCTACTGTGGAACATGGTAGTCGTGTAGAGGGGTGCTGACTGCTTGGCGGCTGCTGGTGGGGAGGGGGTGGGACTTCCTCACTGGCTCAATGGGCAGATCTAGGGGTGGCGAAAATCTCTGAATTGGTGTAAATTGAGATTTGTCTCAATAGCACTTTCCCACCTTCAAAAGAATAATGCATTAGCAGACATCTATTAAGATCTTATAACATGCCAAACACGATGCTAAGCATTTTAAACCACCTCTTTCATTTCATCCTAACAATCACCCAGTGAGTTAGATACTATCTCTATTATCATTCTTAGCTGTCTAGAGGGAAAGCTGAGGTTCAGAGAGGTTAAGTAACAGGCTCAGTGTTGCACAGAGCAGAAGGACAATGACAGACCTTGAACCTAAGTTCTGCTACACTGTGGGCACTGAGAAGAAGCAAAGGGCACCTCAGTGCCCTAGAGGAGCCAGTACAAATGGTTTTATATCCCATGCAATCTTTAAAGTGGAGGAATAGAAGAGCGCTCTATCAGAGCACCCTGATAGCAGTGGGGTAAGGGAATAAATCAGCACAAGTGGGAATCGGGCAGTAACTTTACTTCTTTATTTCCTCGCTGACCACAGGATGCTCCCATTTGAAGAGAAGCATACCTATTGCCATGGACTGTCTTTAGTTTCTTCTTCTCAGCTCTCTGGTCTCTACTGCTGGAGCTACATTGATTTCAAGCACTGGCTCTCCCATATGCTCCCTGGACTCTCACATAAATTGATCCTTAGACTCAGGAAACTTCTGAATATGCAATGGGTACACAGCTTAGGCTGTGATTCCAAGACTCCATCTCAAAACATACATACATCCCATCAGTTATTTTAGCTGGGACATAACTTACTTTGCATTCAGATGGGGCCAAGGGGAAACATAGGGCCGAACACTCCTGTAGACAGAACCTCATGACTTCCAGCTCAGAGCTCAGCCTGGTCAATCCTGATGCTTGCACAACTGCTGGGGAGGACTTACAGAGACTTGGCATCAGAGAGATCTTGCTCCTAGATTTGCTCTGGCTCTGGGCTTCCATTTGGCCCTTGAATAGTTGGTGCAACTAAGTCACTTTATTGTATCTTAGTTGCTGCCCCATCAATTTACCACACAAAATTCATCAAAAAATGAATTCTGATCATAATACCTATTCTTGTGAAGTGGGTCCTTGCTATCTTCTCTCAGGGCACCCAGACATGGACCATCGTCTACAGGCCTGGATTTCTGTTCCCCTATCTCCTACCCCACACCCCTATTCACATGCCATCCCATTGGGATTGTTGACCTGCCAGAAACTTGACCCAGGCTTTGAGACCAGTTTTACCTGAGCTGGTTGGTCTAGTCCTGTCATAGCTCAGCTCAGTGGAGAGAAGAAATGAGCACTGCCTTTGCTAAGAGGACAGTGAAGAGCTGCTTGCTCTCAAAAGTCTTGATGTCAGCACTGCCGGGTCAGGACATTCTGAATGGGAGGGCACCTGGGAGCCTTGTCATCTGCCACATCTCTGGGACCAGAGGAACAAGCCTTTATGTTTCTAGAAAGCACTGTTTTTTCCTCTACATTCTCTTAGCTTTTTAAATCTCATTTCATTCTTACAACAGCCTTGAAGAAAAGGAACAAAAAGTGACTTTATTGTGAAATGTGGTCTGGTGGTCAAGTTTTATTATGTTTTTCTCCTTGCTGCCTCTGATCATGCGCATCGTTGTACCTGCACATGCTGTTCTCTCATTCCCTCTCCCCACTGTCTTTTGTCTTTCCAATCCGTTTTATGCCACTCCCCTCCACTCTACGCCCCTCCATCCCATCCCATCCTGTTCCATTCTACACCAAAACTCCTACTTGAAGGAACAGCAGTGCGTTAGAAAACCATGAGCTTTGGCATCAGACTTGGATTCAAATCCTAGCTCTACCTCTTAGGAGCTAGGTGTCGTCACATCTCTCAGCTTCTGCTCCTCTACTGTAAAATGTGTAGAGCGATACCTAATCTATAGGGGGATGGTGAGAACTGAATGACGGATGCAAACTACAAATCTGTACACACGTGTAATGATTGTTATAATTATGATGTGGGAGGCACTATGCTAGCAGCTACTGGAGCATTCAAACACTAAAATATAGGCTCCCGGTTTTCTAGAGTCTTGAAATTTATAAAAGGGGATAATATTAGTACCTCAGTTAAACGTGTATGACAAAATGTGTTGTCTTATGAGTCACATAAAGTATAGTGAAGGGGGAAATTCACTAACCTGTAGTGTGTGTGTGTGTGTGTGTGTGTGTGTGTGTGTGAGCTTCACAGAGAGGGTGCATTTAAGCCAGGCCAGGAAGTAGGACTGGCATTTTGCCAGGCCAGAAGTGGTAGCAGAAATTTCTGGTAAGTGACTTCACTACTCTGTGCCTCAGATTCCTCAAATGTAAAAATGTATCAACTTATTATAAATGAAAATGAACAATAATGATATCAAATGTTTATACAGAACTTACTTTTGCTTATACCTGGTCTAAGTAAACTATGTATGATTTTATTTAATTCTTAAACCATTTTTTGAAATAGGAACTATTTTTATCCTAATTTAACATAGGCGTGAGGGCCCTGGGCTACCATGCTGCCTTCCAGCAGGGAGAAAATGAAGATGAGGCTGGAAATACCTTTGGATTCCCGGAATGTGCTCATTCTCACTCTGGTCTCATGGATTTGCGGCCTCTGCCCATGTGAGTTTCGAGGTCCTATCCAGAGCCCCATGTGGTAGCAGGAGGAAAAGCTAAGGGGAGATTTTTGCCAAACACTTTGTAAATGTGCAAGAGCTTCCTAAGAAAGAAGATTAATCCCTGCTCCTTAAATAAATGTGCACGGTGAGCAATTCTCCAGCTAAGTAGGAAAAGGAAGAGACAAAAACCAACAGCCCCAAACTCATTTCGGTCACAGCCACCCAACGGTAGGAAAATGGAACTCAGTGGGAAAAAGGAAGGAAAATAAGCTCCCTGGGAGAGTTCTGCTTCATGCTCAAATAGTCACTATGGGTATTCCCTTTCCTTCCCTTCCTGAATAAGAAGAATGTATGTGTATGTGAGTTTGGGAGTTGACTTAATCAGGAATCAGTTGTGGATAATAGAAACTACTTTAGATAGTTTCAGCAGGAAGTATTTTAAACAGAGCATTAGGAT
>NW_007737440.1:0-653 GCF_000696425.1 Galeopterus variegatus | reverse complement strand
ACAATTATTGGGAACCAAGTAACCTTGCAACATGCCTCAGTCCTCTATGTTTAAGAATCTATGCTCCACACTGCATTTTCTCCTGGCTCTCCTATTTAAATAATAAATACTGGATAGAGACCCAGAAACAGAAAAGAAACTAAGTCATCGGCCTTTAGCAAAAGAGACAGGTGACAGGAGACGCCAAGGAGCTGCACTCTTTCTGTCCTTTCAGAGATGAGAAAGGATGGGCCGCTTAATGAGCATAGTATTGGCTCCCTGCTCTATGTTTCAGACCCAGAAGACCCTGGGCACAGGCTCATCACTCTTGGTACAGCCGTTCTTGTCCTTCTGTTAACTGGAAGCTAGAGGTAATTAGTAGCAGAAGTGCAGCTCTGCGAGGCACATTAGGCTGGTGAAAACTTCACTGGACCTCAAATTGTGCCTCTTATCAGGCAGTTGCTGATGCAAGGAGCTCAAAATCTAGTTTACATGCTTGCTCAGACTGGAAGCATCTTCCAGCTGTTAGTGGTCTGAAAGGCTGTGGGAAAAGAAGGGAAAGGGATGCAGGTGGGAAGAGGTTGGAGAGATTAAGGGACAGAAAGAGAGAGGAAGAGAGGGAGAAATGGAAGGAAGGAAGGGAAGGAAGAAGCATTCATCTTCACTTCTCATGA
>NW_007737439.1:52657-53077 GCF_000696425.1 Galeopterus variegatus | reverse complement strand
CAGCTGGAAGATGGGGACAGGAACACATACTCCAAATGGTATTGAGGATTTAATTAGGTAACTGTAGTGGTGCTCACCGACCAGTTCTCCCACCTAGCACACAGTATGCCTGTGCTTGCTGAAATTCTGGGGCTAAATTGCTTGCTCTTGGCTAAAGAGATGTCAGTAAAAGTGACTCTGTTACTTCCAGGAAAACACTTTAAGACCTAGCAGACAATTGACCATGGCCTTTTCTCCTCTGACACAGTGACCAGCAAGCCGTTAGATGGTTACTCTACAACTATTCCCTAAAATGAGGTTCATGCAGAGGAGAGCCCCCACTAACAAACAATGAGTAATAAGAACATGCAAAAATTTTTTTTCTTTGATTTTAAGCTACCAAGATCTGAGGGCCATATGCTACAGCATCATAACCTGGCC
>NW_007737439.1:49632-51359 GCF_000696425.1 Galeopterus variegatus | reverse complement strand
TGAGGAGGGGCCAGGTTTAGGGGAAGTGTTAGTCAAACAGAGGCCTAGGTTTATGTGTATTAAATTTTTAAAAGACAACAATTTTTATATTTTTATATATTACAATGATAAGGAAAAAAAGGAAGAAAAAATTTTTAAAAATCTGTTTAGGGTTGGCCAGTGAAGACAAAATCTAAACTCAAGTCAGTCTGACTTATAAAATCTAGCTGTTTACTACTATACTATATAGCTTCTAGCAAATTAGAACAACAGAACAAAAAAAATAAAAAATAGATTTTGCTCAACTTAGGCAAAGTCTTCAAGGGATTAAGCTGATGATCAAGAAGGAAGTAGTTTGCTCACTTCATGTCCCCTTGAACCCTTAAACTATCCCATGATACCTCGTATTCGTGGCCAGTCTTGACATCATAGTATCTGTCAGCTTTTCCTAAAGATCCAAGTGCCTTAAGCAAGACAGTCACCTTGTTGGAAGTGACTCCTTTCTTTGGTGAACCAGCACTCACTGTATACCTTTTCTGCACCAGGTGATGAAGATACATTGGTGTACCAGATAGATGTGGTCTTTGCTCAGATGTAGCTCATGGCCAAATGTTCAATTTCAATTCCCTCGCTTCATTCTGTCTCCTCATCTGTTAAATAGAGCTTATTATTCTTTCTCTACTGGAATCAAAGGAAACTTTGAGAATACTTGTAAAGGATAATTTTGGAGAGGCTCACAACAACAACAACAAAATCCAGCCATGTTATTTGAACATATGTTAAAAACGTGAAGTTCAATTATCAGTGGAAATTGTCAAATCACTCTAAAACCTGCATACCACATGACTGGCATTTGAATACATGCTGGCTTCTCCTGTGGTCTGCAAGTCTCTGCAAAACAAGCAAACAAAAACACTTTGAGTCCCATCTGCTCATCTTGTGTTACCTGGCATTCCCATGCCAACATGCCAACATCTCATGTATTCCCATGTTGACCAAGTCTAACTTGCCTCTCGTTTTCCTCATATAAAGTAAACTGTGATTTATAAAACAGCAAGACAGATATAAACTCATGGGGAAAATCTTAGTGGCATTTGTTGCAAATTAAATAATAAGTTAGCATGCTAATCCAAGACAGTATCTAATTTCTTTTTTTTTTTTTTTCCTTTTTGTCTTTTTTCGTGACCGGCAATGGATCGCAACCCTCAGTGTCGCACCCTTACCGGACCAGGATCGGCAACGGGATCGCAACCCTCAGTGTTGCACCTGCACCTCGCTCAGCCAGTGAGCAGCTGGTCTGTATGTGTGATCCAAACCCTCGGCGGGAGCGCCGCCACACTCCCAAGTGGTGCACTGTAGCAGTGCGCCACAGGGCCGGCCCCGACAGTATGCAATTTCAAATACCACTAACTGAGTTCCTCGAGAACATGAAGAAAATCTTTTATAGTATGGTAGTACCTAGAGAGAGTCAATTTGAAAAACAGCTAAAGCTTGAAGTATTGTCTTTATGTCTTAGGAATAGCAGTTATTAGCAGGAAGAGGGGGAAACTGTTGGGAAGAAGCTACTATTAACATTTACCTAGTACATTGATCAAGTACAACAGCACTAGTTAATGATAACCAGGTGGTAAATTCCTGTGTTCTGACCACATTAGGAGTCACTAACAGGATAGACAGTTGGAAAGTGGCCCTTCTGGATGCCTTCAACCTGTTTACTCGATCAAGAATTATATTCACCACTGGCAGTA
>NW_007737439.1:47239-48764 GCF_000696425.1 Galeopterus variegatus | reverse complement strand
GAATTTTCCTCTTTTAAAGCCCCCTCCTCCATTCCCCTCCCTTGCCTGCCCCTCACAGAAACATCAGCAGGTTTCCTGGCAGCCGTACTGTAAAACATGACCCCGCCTACCTGGCTGCTGTTGATTGGTCCATAGATGAATACCTGACACCAGGTGGCCGATGGAAGGAGAACTAATGGAGTCTGGTTCTGGTCCACCTCTCCTCTTAGCAGGAAGAGGTGTCAACTCAGGTATCTTTGGTGGAATTTTCTACCACATGGGCTGGGAAGTAGAGAAGGCAGGGAAGGAGGAAGTAGATTGTTAGACAGAAGCAGAGATGAGAGGTAGAGAATACTTCCTGTGGACCTGCAGCGCTGGTTCCAGCGCATTCTTGAGGAGGAGCTACTTCCCTGACATGGGGATCCATGAGACATGTTGTTCATTATAATAAATCCCCATCTGTACTCAACTTAGGACTAGAGAGTGTCTCTTACTTGTAACCAGGAAAGCCTCAACCAAAGGGTTCTAAAAAAAAATAAATCAATGTATTTTGCAATAGGAGCTCACTGAGGGATTGGCTGATCTAAAGGCATCATGTTCTTCACAGTAACTGCAGAGTACCGGTAGCCTCCTTACCTGTACACATGCTTCACTTTTTCAGCTACAGACAGGTGCTGATTACACCACCACCTCAAGGATGCAAGATGAATAGCTGTGAGGGAGCCAGGAGACACAGGCACAGTCCCAGCTCTGCCACCAACTTCCTGGTGACTCTGGCACAGCAAGTATCTCTATGGTCTCCATTTGTTATTCATAAAGATGGAAGAAATAATACCAAGTCTACAGCCTCTCAAAAATGAAAAGTTTGTTGGAAATGATTAGTAACAAAGAACAGAAAATCATGATATACTTAAGTGGGAGGAAAAGCCAGTTTGGGAAGCCTGAAGGAAGTAGTCCACCAAAATTATGCACACTTGAGCCAAGCAGAAAAAGAATTAGAGCAGAACAGTCCAACCAGCACAGAGGCAAAAGCAGAAACCCTGAGAAGGAACTACTACTCTTAAACCAACATTTCAGAAAAGGACAGAGATATGAAGCCACTTGCCCAAGGCCACATACCTAGTAAGTGCCAGGGGATAAATTCATACCCACAGATGCATAGATGTGAGACACAGACCTTTAACCAATGTCCTAAATTCCTTCATGGAAATTGTTTTCAGAGAATGCAATTGTTACAGTCACAGAGATCAGAGATAAGCAATGAATGGCTTTTGCTGTGTTGGTATCTGAGCATAATTACATTATTTCAAGTTAAATAGAAAAGCATAAGGAACTTGAAAAACACACATTCATCGTCCAGCCTCAGTCTTCGACAAAGACAAAAAATAGGTAAATGAAGCAAAGATGTTCTCAACCCTCCTGGTCTTTGTCTTCTGAGGCTAAATAGGAAGATGCTATTTGAAAGACAGGTCCCTATCAGTCTGTTAGAGGCAGAAGTAATTGCCCGGTTCTAGACCAGTAGGGATGGGCTGAAGATCCCTTCACC
>NW_007737439.1:44626-46632 GCF_000696425.1 Galeopterus variegatus | reverse complement strand
AGTTTTTTTGTTTGTTTGTTTGTTTGTTTGTTTGTTTGTTTGTTTCTTCAGTTTTTTTGCTTTGGTTTTCTGTTTTCACAAAGGACATTTCAAGTACAGAATAATGAATTGTCCACTGTAGGTGACTCTTTTTCTATAAGTGGAAATCATAGTACATAGCAACCTATAATCCCTTAGCAATCCTAATGGTTTCACTATTGCTTTCAAAGAAACTTCTCTGGAATAGGATGCTTGTCTACTTTCCTAAGGGCAATAGACTATTAATTTAGTAGTTTCTGAGAAGTAATTCTTTTCTCTTAAATGTCACCAACTACATGCTCTTCTGTAAAAGACTGGGATCTGGGTATCTACAGGAACTAAAGGCTTGAAATATCTGTTTTATAATAACACTGCTCATTGCTGTACTCAAGTGGTTACCTCCTAAAAGCTTATGATGTTGGGGTGGATGGCAGTCATGCCTGCCTCACCTAGAGAAGGGATATGAGAAGAGTTATAGTAAAGTGGGATCAAGGTGCCTAAAGCAGTTTGGCCATTTCTGTCAAGTGTGTAGCTTATGGACATGAACTCTTGTAATTTCCATTTGAAAGCAGGACTCCAGGCAAGCAATTTTAGTTATGTGATTTGAGCTGATCCTGTTATTGGACAGGAAAAAAAAATAATTCATGCCCTCACTTGATACTTCAATTTGAAGACTTGCGTTCGCTCTTGGGAGGCAGGTGAAGCATGACTGTAGGATAAAGGCAGTTACCAAACCTAGTGATTTAGATTGTGTAGTGATTAGGGATTGTTGTCACCCAGAGTGAAACAAATCTACATTTATACATCATGATGATATTTAGAAATGACTTTCAACAGAAGCATTAAAAATGTTGAATCTTGGAGCATCTTAAAACAACATAAAAACAGATGGAGTAACTTTTCTCAGGAAAGGCAGTACCGTCCATGGAACTGTGGTCACACAGAACTTTGTCTCAAACCTACTAGGTTTAATTTCCTGAAGTCCTGAGAAAATTGCTCCCAGCCCTTCTTATTTACATTCTTCTATTTGAAGTTGCAGTCTTAGCTAACGTCAGGTTTTTGACTCCTGCCTCCTCATCAGAGCTCTTCCTAGTATGTCATGACACAGGCAGCATCTTCAGATCATATGAACAGGCTGGCCAGAACCTTCCAGAAAGTGAGGACTGAGTTCCAGCAGACTGACTAAGCACAAAAATTGCTGTTGTGTTTTTGAGGGATTTCCACATGCTGGGCACAGCACTGCACCTACTACACATAGTAACATATTGAAAGCTGACAGCAGCCCTGTGACGTGGGTAATGAGACAGGATAGGTGAGCGATGCCGCTTTAACAAAAACTCCCCATCATATTAGTGACTTAAAACAACAAATCCTATACACACAGGGTCAATATAGCAGGAACCAGGCTGCTGGAATGACCTCTACAGAGAAAGTTGACTTCTCTTATGGAAATGACACTCCGGAGTTTCTGGCCATGGCAATACCATATTCCAGCCCAGAAGTGATCAGGTTGACTTTCGGTCACACTTCATTTGCCAGTTACATTGGTTCTACCAAATAGGACTCATGTGCCCACAAAAGCTGGAAATATTTGCTGACAGCACTAATAGCTATCACAGGTAGGTTCTAGTATTGACCCTGTAACAGAATGAGAACACCAGCCCTTGGAGGAGAGAAAACAACTTGCCCAGAGTCAATGGCACAGGGGCTGGGATTTGAACCAAACAGCTTAACTTCCAGAGATGGGGCTCTTTGCTACCATATGTCCTCTTCCTAACCCATGGACTCTCCACTCAGGCCAAGGAGCTGGGCTTCCCTGAGCTGAGCTTATTTGCATGTTGGTTAAGGTCAGGAGCCAGGTCTCCCTTTGTAGCATCACTCTTAGTTTGTGTATTTTATCTCTGAATCAGATTATGAACACACAGCAACAGAGACATCCTGACCAAATTGAAACAAGAACACTCCCCCCACACAGCTGTGCACTTGGG
>NW_007737439.1:43027-43960 GCF_000696425.1 Galeopterus variegatus | reverse complement strand
ACAGAGACATCCTGACCAAATTGAAACAAGAACACTCCCCCCACACAGCTGTGCACTTGGGTTTCATCACCAGACCCAAGCAGCATGTTTGCTGAGGTAATAATCTAAGATATTTAAAAGCCAAGAGGGAGTCAGGCATGAACAAGCAGAATAGACACCCAGTTCAGAAGAGTAAAGTATCAGTCTAACACTTTTTGGAAATTGTATATTTTAATAAAACCAACAATCGTTTTTAAAAAGACTATTTTTTTGTATGTGTGTTAAAAGTGTCACTTGGTTCAAGCTGGATGATTAGCGCAGTTGGTTAGAGTGTGGTGTTGTAACACCAGAGTCAAGGGTTCGGATCCCCATACCAGCCAGCCATGAAAAAAAAAAAAATCTGTCAAAAAGTGTCAATTGGTTAAATGTAAATACTTAAATGACACCCAGATTTTGGTAACTCTGTTGTGAGTTTGTTTTTAATATTCCTGAGAATTTGAAAAAAAAAATAGAAATGGCTCAAGTATTTTGGCTTTTCTGCAAGGCACCAGTCCACACAGAGGGGCTACAGCTCCAGACAGAACCCCCTTCCCTCTGCCCAAAGACTCCACCAGCGCCAGGCAGTCTGCGCCAGAAACACTCCCGCCACCTGGATTTGCTGGAGCCTGAGAACAAGACACTTCAAACCACCGTCAGATGATTTAGTGAAGTCAATTTCATCAGGACAGGTCAAAAATAGAAACTCATTATTTCAAAGAGGGACACAATGGCCTCTAGAGGAGCCGTCTTGGACAAGATTGGGTTTTTCTTCTGGAACCTATCCCTTTAGGTTTTAATATTGAAAAATGAAACCAGGACTTCAAATGCCTCCTTAGAACAAGTTGTAAGATGACAAAGATGTATGACAGATGCTGTTCCCACAAGTTGCTCTGGTTGAGAACTCAGGAGCTCTGT
>NW_007737439.1:12742-42417 GCF_000696425.1 Galeopterus variegatus | reverse complement strand
TCTGTTCCTGAGAAGCCATGTGGTCTTAGAGGTAGGTCTTTTCTTCTCTGTGAAAGTGTGTTTTTTTACCTAAATTATGAGCAGAACAGTAAGCGCCATTCAGGATTACTCACCAAGTGTTTGGGTCAGAAACCTGGAGGAGATCCCATTGGGGGGCATGCAGGTAGCAGACAGCCTCCAGCTGGGTCCCCCTTGGGGCTTTCCTCAGTAGGAGAGTCCCTCACCTGAGGTCACATCTTCCCCAGGGCAGTGGATCTTGCCTGAGTGTGATGGGGCATAAAGACCTGTTTTGGCCTGATTCTGGGCACTCTGACCAGCAGTATTCCCTTAGAACTCCTGCTGGGTTGGTTGAAATTGTTGAAACTGTGTAACAGTTTGACTTCTTCTGACCAATCCTGTCCCAACTCTGTCCTTTCACAGGTTTTCACTCCTAATACTCTGCACCCCAAACTCTTTCTGAGCTACTTCAGGGAGCCCATTTTTGCAGCTGGCCCATAGCCCAAAAAGGGATGAGAATGGAGGGTGAAAACCCCAGTATCTTCATAATTGGAGGGGTGATCCTGAGCTGAGTTCCACTCAGACCCCCAGATCATGCCCAGTGGGACTGAACCTTCACTGAAACCCACCCATAAGACAAAGGTGAGCCTCTGATTGTTGCCCTTTCTGTCTCACCTGCTGTGTCCTTACTTCCTGGGGTCACCTCCCTCAAAAAATGCCTGCATCTACATCCTTGTCCCAGGATCTGCTCTTGAGGGAAAGCCAAGCTGACAGCCTCACACACCCTACAGGGACTTGTAAAACAAAATACCAACATTCCCCCTAGTGTCTCACTGCTTTATAATTTATAAGGCTCTTTCATGGATAGTCTCACATAAATCTCCAAAGCATATCTCATGTGGTGGGTGAGATTTGTTTTGAATGGAAACAAAACAAAACAAAGGAAAAGCAAACCAAGCCTCTCATTGGGTGTCATTGTAGTTTTTTGATTGTAGTTTATGTGAAATTGGTCTTAAGAGACCCAAATCCATCTAAACTAACTACTTGTCTGGTTGCCTCTGGTCTATGGAAGACATTTGTATTAGCTTGTTTCCTGTTGCTTATAACAGAATACCTGAAACTGGGTAATTTATAAAGAAATAAAATTTATTTCTTAAGGTTTTGGAGGCTGGGAAATCCAAAGTCAAGGGAACACACCTGGTGAGGGCCCTCTTCCTGGTGGAGTCACTCAACAGCCACTCAGAGTATCACATGGCAAGCATGGGCTGAGCAAGAGAGCATTAACCTCACTTTCCTTCCTTATAAAACTAACGTAACCATGCCCATTGTTTCATGAATGGGTCAATCCATTCACAAGGGCACAGTGCTTACAACATAATCACTTCTTAAAGACCACCCCTTTCAAATACCATAATCGGGTTTCCCATCCTCTTAATATTGTTACAATGGTAGTAAAGTTTCCAGTACATGAACTTCTGGGGACCCATTTGACCCATAAAAACACTCATTCTTTAAGTAAAGAATTAATGAATAAATTTGTGTGAAATAGTTTTAGAAAGACAATGGCACATCGATCCCAAATTATTTGCTGGATGAAAAGAAAAAAACCATGAATGCAGAGAGTGTTGATATTTTACTAAATATTCCTCTCACTCTCCTGCTTGGAGTGACAGAGATGCAACCCAGTGCCATTCAGCAGCCTTGGTGTAAAGAAACCCAGAGCTCTGAATCCAAGCCCCTTTGAGTCCACGCCTCCAAGACAGCCTCTTCCAGGGTAAGGGACAACTGAGAAGACTCCAGGGCAGCCTCTCTGAGATTTGAATGAAGAAATGAGTCAACCAGGAAAGTCTCCTGGGGAAGAGGATCTCTGAGGGGAATGCTAGAACAACTGCCCAGGACAAAATGGGCTTCCACTGCTCCACACAAAATGACAGAAAGCCAAGGTCTACTGTCACCTAGCAAATGACAAGGAGCATGTCTGGACATGACACTGAAGTAGGAGGCAGGGGCTGATCCTGATGGGCCGTGCAGACCATAGAAAGGAATTTGGATTTTATTCTGAATGTAAAGGGACACAAGAGTGTCTGAAACGAGGAGATACACTGTGTGAGGTTTGTGGCCCTGGGGCCACCAAGCACTCTCACACTTTTGGATAACCATGTGAGTTTGCATATTGAAGTCTCTGAGTAGTTCACTAGTAATGAAACCTGTTTAAGTTCATGTGGTAACAGAATTATGCCCCTGTCAAAAGTCATTCATGTCCTAATCCCCAGAACCTCTGAATGTGTTACCTTATATGGCAATAGGGACTGCAGAGACAGGATTTATTTACAGACCTTGAGACAGGGAGATTATTCTGAATTATCTGAATGGGGCCAGTGTAACACTGTGGTCTTTATAAGAGAAAGAGGGAGACAGAAGTGTCAGAATCAGAATGATGTCGGGTGATCAGGACAAAATCAGCCATTCCTGCCCTTGAATTTGGAAAGAAGCCACCAGTGTAGTAATGCAGGTGACCTCTAAAACTGGAAAAGATGAGGAAAGAATTCTCCCCTTAACTCTCCTGAAGGAAAGAAGTCCTACCAACACCCTGATTTTAGCTGTGTGAGGCTCGTTTTATACATCTGACCTCCAGAGCTGTATGAAAATACGTTCTTGTTTTAAGTCACCAAGTGTTCAGTAATTTGTTACAGCAGCATCAAAAACTAATATAGTTCATCACTTAAAGCATCTTCCAGCTTTACTTGACTCCAAAACATTTTTTAAATGGGCCATCTATTTATGTCATTGTGGTAAGAAGCACACTTAAGGAAGTTTTCTTCAGTGAATGGCTGGGCGTTCCAACGCTGTGAAACCCTCAGTGGTGGTAGCCAAGAGTGTGGATAGAATTGAGAGACCAGGATTAAATCCCCAAAAGATATAACAGGTTTTATAACTCTAGAAAAGTCCTATAACCTTCTGAAACTCAAATTTCTTTCTCTGTATAATTGATACTTGTTATTGAGTTAGCAGGTATTTACAGAGAGGCTGTCATATGTCAGACACTGTTCTAAGCACTTAGTACAACAGAGAAAAACAGAAGAGAGACCAACCTCTTTGCAATCATGACACTTGTATTCAACCTTGAGAAAGACATGCACACAAACATACAATAAAATGTGGTAAGTGCTATGACAAAACAAAAGGCTAGAAAAGAGGTGGTAATTGATGGGGTTAATGATTTATATGAGGTGTATGAGGACGGCATCTCTGATAAGGTGACATTTAAGACTTGATTGAAGTGAACCCAGGAGCCATGTGGCTATCTGGGCAAGAGAGGGCCAGATGAGGGAACTGTATGTGCAAAGTCCCTGTGGCAGGAATCTCTACAGCATGTCTGAGAAAGAGCAAGGAAGCCAGCACAGTAAGAGTGGAGCAAGCGAGGGACAGAGAGTGGATGTGAAGTAGAGGAGGAGTTCAGTACCCTGATCTGGTGGGTCTAGTAGGCTGTAGCAGGAATTTGGGATGATGTTCTAAGAGAGATAAGAAGACACTGGAGGGATGTGGGAAGAAGTGGGACATTTTCTAACCAGCGAAAATGCTATTGCAATAACCTGGCAAGAATAATAGTGAACTAGGGTGATAGTAGTAAACATGGTAAGAAGTTTGGAAAAGGGAATATTTTGTAATTGCAGCTAGCAGGGCTATCTCATGGGATGGATGTGGGAAATAAGAGGAACAGAAGAGACTGTGATAATATTCACTATTTGGTTCTGAATACCTGGAAAGATGTTGATCAGTTCTCTAGGGATGCTGTAACAATGTACCAAAAACTAAGTGGCTTTAAACAACAGAAATGTATTCTCTCATGGTTCTGGAGGCCAGAAGTGCAAAATCAAGGTGTCGTCAGGATTTGTCCTTCTGGAGGCTCTGAGGGAGAATCTGTTCCACGCCTCTCTCTAGCTTCTGGTGTTGCCAGCAATCCTTGGTGTTCCTTGACTTGTGGACGCACCACTCCAATCTCTTCCTGCATCTTCACATGATCTTCTCCTCCATGTCTCTGTGTGTCTCAGATATCCCTCTGCTTTTCTCTTATCAGGACACCTGTCATTGCATTTAGGAACACACCTAAATCCAAAATAATCTTACATCAAGATTATTAACATACTTACATCTATAAGGACCCCTTTTCCAAGAAAAGTAACACTCATAGATACAAGTTGGACATATCTTTTGGGGGCAACCATTCCATTCACTACAGATGAGCATGACCTTCTCTTGGTTGGAGAAGACTTGGATAAGACAAGAATTGCAGAGGAGGAGACACCAACAAATAAACTTGGGACATTGCAAATTGAAGATATCTATTAGCCACATTAGTAGAGACATTGAGGGGACAGTTGGCCATATGAGTGGGGAGTTTCAGGGGCAATCGGGGCTGAAGATATTCATTTGGGATTCTTAAATGTATAAATATATATTTAAACACATGATACTGAATCAAGTAATCTAGAAATGAAATTGAGAAAGGAGTTTTGTAAAAACTAGTTACTGGGATACTTCAACCTTCTGGAGGTCTGGAAGAGAAGAAAAAACTAGCAAAGTCTTCCAAAAGAGATGGAGAAAGAGACTTCAGTGACATTATTAAAAAGGTAATAATAACTGAAAGTATTGTGTCCCAGATGGGGAGTGAACACAATGTTTGAGGAAGGATCAAGTTATCTGCTCTGTTGAATGTAGATGAGCATTCCATTAAGAGTATTACTGTTTCTTTTCTACCCACCTCATAAGTGAGGATCAAATAAGAGGATGCATAGCAAAGCCCTTAGTAAGTTATAAACCACTGCAATAATGAAAGTGGCATTATTAACTGGACATCTAGATTGTTTCACCTGAGATCAAACTCTTGTTAAGCTCTGCTCTTGTGTTAAAATATCACAGGCTAAAACACAGAAACAAAATTCTCCCAGAAGAATTTAGACAGAAACAGAATTAGAAATCTCTAAGACAAATGTAAACAGTTGGCCATATCAGTTACAGAATGAGGGCCATAATTAACATCAATCACGAGAAGTCAGGCATTGCCTACTAGGATTTCTGAGTGTTCAGGGCAATGTGGAGAGAAAGACATCCTTACAAGGGCACACACGGTGTCATTAGCATCACACTGGAATCTCATGGCTCTGTCTGCACAAAGGCCAGCAGAGCTTCATATGCACAGACCATGGTGGCTTCATGTGACATAGACAGCAGGCTTTAAAGATATTTTCAGCACAGATGTTTCCAAAATTGAGCCATGTTTTGTTTCGTGAATACTGAGAGGCAGTGAGATTACAATGGTTATCTTCATTATTAGAAGTTGCAACAGTAAATGTTTCAAATTAGTCCTCATTTGGTTGCTTTTGAGTGTTTGGTTCCATGCACTAAAGTTTTCAATTCGATAAGTATAGCTCTTAGTATAATATTAATGGGTCCTGCTGACCCATACATGGGGACCCATAAATAGGGATAGCTATGACCTTACAGGAAGAACAGAGAACACAGATCCTGGAGACCTGTGCTGCAATCCCAGCCAGTCACTCATCAGAGTCACCAGGCAAACTAGCTAATTTCTTTCTGTGCCACTTTGTGCAAGATATTTGGTGTCCAGGAACCTCAGTTTCCTCATCTCAAAAATGGGGAGCACAAAACCTATGTCATAAGTAATTGGATGATGAAAAGAGAAAACCTACATTAAATTATAAATAGTCTGTATGATCATGTTATTTATTTATTTATTTTTTTTGTCTTTTTCCGTGTCCGGCAATGGATCGCAACCCTCAGTGTCACCCCCGTACCGGACCGGGACCGGCAACGGGATCGCAACCCTCGGTGTTGCTCCCACACCTCACTCAGCCAGTGAGCGGGAACCAGTCTGTATGTGTGATCCGAACCCTCGGCGGGAGCGCCACCACACTCCCAAGCGGCGCACTATAGCAATGCGCCACCGGGCCGGCCCTGTATGATCATGTTATTATTGCTGTTATTGTACATTATAATTCATTTCATCTCAAAGCTGATTTCTGTCTTGCCACTTATGAGCTATGTAAATTGACATCAGTAAAATATAAGCACAATTTCCTGTGTTGTAGTAATTAAATGGACTAAAGTGTTTATAGTTCATTATTAAAAAGTAAAGTAATGCTCAACTGTAGCAAAATTGTGTATAACAGCATTTGTAGATCCCTAATTTGGTGGCATGTACTATGCTCAACATTTTACATAAATTACCTCATGTAGTCTTCAAAATGACATTATGAGTTAAGAACTATTAATAAATTCATGTTACAAATTAAGAAACTGAGGTAGAGTGATAAGAAACATATCCAGTCACACATCTAAGTGGCAGAGCAAATATTCAAACCCAGATATCTAACTCCAGTGTCCGCACTCTCAATCACTCACCTGGCTACACTGCTGGATTCAAAATATCAGTGAGGATCAAGGTAATAGCAAAGGTGACTTTTTGCTTAAAAAATAACTCATCATGAACTTTATAAATCAACACTTGTTTACCTATTTATTGATTGATCAATAGAAGAGGAAGAGAAGCTGGAAGTTAAAACTAAGACCTTATCAACTAGGAAATAATGACAAAATATCTTAGAAATATTAACAGACATCAGTGGAGGAGGGTTCAATTTACATGGAGTTTTGGATCATCTGTACATAAAGCAAGTTACACCTTTGTTTCAACAAGAATTAGGTTTAGCTGCATAAAACAGAGGCTTAAGCAAGACAGAAATGTGTTCCACTCTCATTTCAACTCTCCTGAAAGAGGCAATACAATGCTGGTTTATCAGCTGAGTGGGCCCTGTGGTTCTTTTTTTACTTTGTCTTTCCGTCATATGACTTCCACTGTCAAGATCACACCCCATGGTCCAATATGGATGCCAGAGCTCCAGTCCTCTCATCTCAGTTAAAAGCAGCAAAAAGAAAGAAGAAATAATTTTTTTAAAAAAGAGGCTTCATATCCAAGTGGAAGCAGCTCCCTTAATGTGCCCTTTACAGAAGCTCAACACACCATGTCCACTAACATGTCAATGTCCATGGCTTAATCACCTGGAACACTAAACTACAAGGGGGACAGACAATGTGGGATTTTAGCTGAACCCACTACTTTTCTAAATAAAATTCTGTTATTAAACAGGAAAGGCAAATCAGATACTACAGAAGTAACTGTTGTTTTCTACATCTTTTAAAAAAAAATCAGTATTCTGATAGAATTTTAAAAAGTTAACATCCTCCCCCATTCGAAAATTAGAAAGAAAGAAAGAATAGTCATAATAATATGTTGAAATTTCAGGAGAGAGCAGAACCGTGGTTAGTAGAGACAGGAGATAGGGAGGGGGAGAGCAAGAAATCAGTTAATGGACACAAAACAGCTAGCTAGGAAAAATAAGTTCTCCTGATTTACAGTTGAGCTAGGCACCTATAATTAACATTAATTTACTGCCCATTATCAAATGACAAGAAGAGAGGAGATAGAATGTCCTCACCACAAAGAAATGATCATGTTTTGTAATGATGAACAGGTTAATTATCCTGGCTTGATCATCAGAAAGTGCACACAGGTATTGATATTCAACTCTGTACCCCACAAATATGTATAATCAATCACCTTTCAGCCAAAAAATTTTTTTCAAAAAAATAATAAAGTAAATTGGCAGGATAAAAGGTTAATATACAAAAATCAATAGTTTTCCTATATATATAGGCAATGAGAAAAGTGGAATTTGAAGTTGAAAACATAATACCACTACACCAGAAACAAAAATATGAAATAGTTATGAATCTTAGAAAACATGTACATAATCCATGTGAGAAAAACATGGATTGATCTAAATAAATGGAGAGATATTCCATGTTCATGTATAGGAATGTTCAAAATTATTACAATGTCAGTTCTTCCCACTTGATCTACAGGTTCAATTCAGTTCTATTCAAATTCTCAGCAAGTTGTTTTGTTGAATATTGCAAACCAATTCTAAAGTTTCCCTGGAAAGTTCAAATATCCGGACAAGCCAACACAATAGTGAAGAATAATATCAGAAACTGACACTGTCCAACTTCAAGACTTGCTATAGAGCTACAGTAATCAAGACAGTGTGGTACTGGTGAATAATAGACAAATAGATCAGTGGAACAAAATAGAAAGCCCAGGGCTGGTCAGTTAGCTCAGCTGTTTAGAGCATGATGTCATAACACCAACGTCAATGGTTTGGATCCCCTTATTGGCCTGCCAAAAAAAAAAGTAAGCTCAGAAATAGATGCAAACAAATACAGTCAAATGAACTTTAACAAAAAGAAAAGGCAATTCAATGGAGAAAGGAAAATATTTCTTAACAAATGGTGCTAAAATCACTGAACATCCACAAAAAGAAAAAAATAATCTAGACATAGATCTGACATCCTTCACAAAAATGAACTAAAAATGAAGAATCACAAACCTAACTGTAAAACACAAAACTTTAAATCTTCTACAAATCTTCTAGAAGAAAATACAGGAGAAAATCTAGATGACATTAGGTTTGGATTTTTAGATACAAAAAACCATGAAAGAAAAAAATGCTATGTTGAATTTGCTTAAAATTAAAAACTTCTGCTCTGAAAAAGAGACTGTTAACAGAATGAAACAGCATGCCACAAATGGGTAGAAATATTTACAAAACATATATCTACTAAATAACTTGTGTCTAGACTATGTAAAGAACTCTTATGACTCAACAATAATACAACAATCTTATTTAAAAAAGAAAAAAAAAAGGCCAAAGATTTGAACAGTCATGTTATCAAAGAAGGGATGCAGATAGCAAACAAGCATACAAAAATACACTCAGCATGTTTATTCATTAGGGAAATGCAAATTAAAACTACCATAAGTTATTAGTACACAATTACTAGAATGGCTAATATTAAAACAACAATCAAAAAAGTGAAAAGTACACAGTGCTGGTGAAAACTTAGAGCAACTGGAACTCTCATATATTGCTAGTGGGAATGCCGAGGGTTCGGATCCCATGTGGAGACCAGTTCCCCCTCACTGGCTGAGCGCGGTGCGGGCGCAACACAGAGGGTTGCGATCCTGTTGCCGGTCCCCGGTACGGGCGTGACACCGAGGGTTGCGATCCCGTTACCGGTCAGTAAAAAAGACAAAAAGGAAAAAAAAATAAGCAAAAGAACTGAAGAGACAGTTTGCTAGATATGATATGCAAATGTAAAGTAAGCATATGAAGAATGTTCAACATCGTATATCATTAGGGAATTGCAAACTAAAACAATGAGATACCAATACACACCTATTAGAATGGCTTAAACCCCCCGAAATGGACAGTGCTAGTAACCCAGCTGTCAACAAAAGACAACCTACAGAGTGGGAGAAAACATCTGTAAACTATGCATCTGACAAAGGATTAATATCCAGAATATACAAGGAACTCAAACAACATAACAGTAAAAACATAAACACCATGATTTAAAAATGGGCAAAGGAGCTGAATAGGCATTTCTCAAAAGAATATATACAAATGGCCAACAGAGACATGAAAAAATATTCAACATCACTCAACATCAGGGAAATGCAAATCAAAACCACATTGAGATATCATCTCATCCCCGTTAACTGGCTATTATCAAAAAACAGAGTACAATAATAAATACCGGCAAGGATGTGGAGAAAGAAGAACCTTCTTACACTGTTGGTGGGACTGTAAATTGGTGGAGCCACTAGGGAAAATGGTATGGCGCTTCCTCAAACAACTGCAGATAGAGCTGCCATACAATCCAGCAATTCCACTGCTTGGTATATACCCAAAGGAATGGAAATTGTCACGTCAAAGGGAGACCTGCACCCCCATGTTTACCACAGCTCTGTTTACAATAGCCAAGAGTTGGAACTAACCTAAATGTCCATCAACGGATGACTAGATAAGAAAAATGTGGTATATTTACACAATGGAATACTATTCTGCCATAAAAAAGAATGAAATACTGTCATTCACAGCAACATGGATGAACATAGAGAAAACCACGTTGAGTGAAACAAGCCAGGCACAGAAAAATAAATACCATAGGTCCTCATTTGTAAGTGGGATCTAAAAAATAAACAAATAATTTTTTTAAAAAAAGAAAGAAATATACAGCAATCACAATAACACACTGAACTTTCCAACGGAGAGAACAGAATTGAGGTTTACAGAGGTGGGAATGGGGGAGGGGTAGAAGAGATAAGGGAGGAATTGGTAAAGGGACAAGAACAATGATTACATTGTGTAATGTTGAATATACCAATCATCCTGATTTGAGCATCACATATTGCACATGGGTGTTGAGATTCAACTCTGTACACCGCAGATATGTATAATCAACTGTGTTACAATAAAAATAAATAAATAAATAAGCTATCCAGCCATGAAAAGACATGAAGGAAACTTAAATGCATATTCGTTAAGCAGAAGAATCCAATCTGAAAAGGCTACATATTTAATGATGCCAACTATATGACATAAGACTGTAGAGACGGCGGAAAGATAAGTGACTGACAGGAATTCAGGGGTGGGAGGAGTAAGGTGAGGGCAAGGAGGTGAAGCACAGAGAATTTTTAGGGTGGTGAAACTAATTCTGCATGGCACTTTAATGGCAGATACATTAAATTAAGCATTTGTCAAAACCAACACAACTGTATAAACACAAAGAGTGAACCCTAATGCTAACTAGATTTTAGTTAATAATAATGTATCCAGATTGCTTCACCAATTGTAACAAATATACCACACTGAAGCAAGATGTTATTAATAAAGAAAACTGTGTGCCTGTGGGGGGTAGGAAGTAAGGAGTACATAGGAAATCTTTGTACTATCTGCTAAATTTGTCTATAAATTTAAAACTGTTCTAAATAATAAAGACTATTAATTTAAAACAAACAAAACCCCATAAATCTACCTCTGTGGATATCTGGACAAGGAATGCTTTCATTCATCATCTGACTACACACCTAGCCCTCTCCTCTTCTTCTCCATGTCATTCTACGAAAGGCATCGGTTTCTTTTTGTCCACAAAGGCCCTTGGTCTCCGTATTTCTTCCTCTATTTGTACCAAGAGAGTCCCAAGATCACAGGAACACTTATGTGTAAATGGGGTGGGGGAAGAAGGTTTATACTTATTTTACTCTGTATGTATAATAAAATATTTTCCTAAACACATCAAACAAATGACTCTGAAGTTGAAGGCAAAGATATTCATCAGAACAGGTGCAGCCAGTGGAGGCAGACGTACTGGAAAAGGAATGATGAAGCCCAGCTACCATGAGGCCACTAGTTAATCCTAAGCAAAATTGGAGGATCCTCATCATCAACTGCCATCAGGGGATGGAACAAAGAACTGAGGGGCTGACCTTAAAGGGATTCTTTGGGAAAAGATCACGCTCAGAAAGCCCATGGGGAATCTAATCATCATCATCGTCACCATCACCACCAACACCATCACCACCATCATCAATGGCATCATTGTAACCAACATCTTTGTCAATGTCACCATCATCTTCATCATCAAAAACCTAATATTTCTTGATTGCTCTGTTTTAATCACATTATATTTATCAGTCCACTTAGTTCTCACCACACCCTTATAAGGTAGGAACTGTAGTTTGTTCCATTTGCAGAGGAGAAAACTAAATCACTGAGATGATGAGCCTTTCCAGATCACACAGATACCAGTGGGAAGCTGAAACTCAAACCTGGTCCTGTCTGAGTCAGGTCCAGCGTCTTCAATACTGTGCTTGGAGGCTTCCCAGGAGAAGGTTGATCTTAGTTCCCTGTCCCAAACCCAATGGCCCAAAATGTTACTGTTAAATGGGGGTACTTCAAAAAGTTTGTGGAAAAACAGAATCAACAGGTAATGCTAATCCTTCCGTGAACTTTTTGAATACCCTTGTATTTAGAGGAAGATAAGCCTAGAGATAAAAGATCAGAAAGGAAAAGCAAAAAAGGGGGACGAAAGAAAACAAAAATAAACAAACAAAACAGAATAGAAAAGAAAACTAAAGAAAGAGAAAGCCAGAGAAGCCAAAAAATCGGGAAAGAAATCAGACAGGTGGCAGGGTCACTTCTCGATAGACCACATCTAACAAGATGATGTGAGACACTATCTCTTTACCTTCCTCCTGATATATAAAATCTCCATATTCTCACCCACACATGCACCTGAAAATTAAGCGGTGAATAGTTTAGAATTCCCGGTACACACAGAGATTTATTTCCTTCATGCTCAAACATGTCTTAAACGCTACCTCTCAACTTCTTTGTCCTACTCCTACAAACTCCTACTTATTCTTCAATACCCAACTCAATTGTCCCTCTTCTAGAATTTCTTCATGACTTCTCCTTACACAGCTGTCCCCCACTCCTCTGTTCTCCCATGGAGCTTGGTACCGTATTTTATGCCAGCATTTATAACACTGGATTAGAACTACCACTTTTTACCTGTCTGCTCCCCAACTAAAATGGAGATCATCAAAAGCAGGAACCATGTATTCTTCCAGCTTGTTTTCCTGAATGCTCACCGCAGGGTCTGCCATGTAGCAGGCACATTATGTGTGATCACTAAGGCCCTGTTATCATCTCAAGATGATTAAAAGCATTCTCAAGAAGCAAGGGTCTCTAGAGGTGGAGCTTAAATCAATGGCTTCACTAACTCCCTTTGAGGAGCAGGAATTTTAGGAGACCGAGGTCACCACTCCCTCCCTCCCCTAGTAGCCAAGAAGTCACAAACTGCACCAAATGTAGGAGTTTTGAGAGCCAGGGAAGACACAAGATGCTCTCAAAGTGGCTAAAAATGTTTGCCTCCCTCTCTTTTTATGGTTGCTTCCCAGCAAATACACAATATTTACCATATGCTATGTTTTCAACTAGATTCTGTGAATAAAAAATTGTAAAGTCATAGAAGATCTGTGTCTTTATGCAGTATACACTCTGGTGGAGAAAAAGAGATATAAATCAGCAAATAAATATATGAAAAGATTATTTTTGAAAGTGTTGGGTTCAATAAAGGCTAGAAAGAAGTTTGACATCATAGAGAATGACTAGATGGCAGGATGGCTACTAAAAATAGGGAACTGTGTGGGTTAACTCCTGCATGATTGGTAAGCTGGAGCCAGCCCTCTGGGGGCAGAGTGCTACTGGCTGAGGGAACAGCAAGTGCAAAGGCCCTGAGGTGGGAGCAAGATGCTGTTCCTGAAAAGAAGGAGGCTGGCACGGGGTGAGGGAGAGGAATAGCAGTGGGAAATGAGGAAAGATGGGAGGCAGAGCCAAATCAAGCAGAGATCTCTAGGTGATGATGAGAAATTTGGGGTTACTTCTAACTGCAAAGAGAAGTCAAAAGAGAATTTTAAGCAGGGGGCTGTTTTATATCTGTTTTATCTATGTATCTATTTATAGCTGTTTTATCTATTTTATAGTGATTGGATCAGCAGGAAGCCAGAAAGAAGCAGGAAGCCAGTCAGGAGTTTGAGGAGTTCCACCCGGGGAGAAGAGAAGGCAGGTTGGGCTGGGATGGAGTCAGTGGAGATGGAGAGAATTGGATGAATTCCATCAGTAATATGTAGGTTAGAGCCACCAAGACTTGCAGGTGGACTTGATATGGTGGTAAAGTGGAAGAAAGTCATCAGTGTTCCTCTGAAGTTTGTAGCCAGAGCAACTGTGTGGATGGGTGCCATTTGCCAAGGTGGAGATGATTGAAGAAGTACTGCGAACTAAGAGAAAGGAAACCCCCTAGTATTCCTGTAAGGGCTGGAATTAGGCCCTTTATAATTAAGTCATCAGTTAAGGGAGGCATCCCATTCCCAAACAAATTCTGCAGTGCAATTCATCAGAGTTAATTGGCTGGAATTTCACTATATCAGAGGTTTGTTCTCACAGCACAAATGATGCCTTTTGAACCACAGCTTATGTTGGAATTATTGTGCCATCAGTCATGGGGTTGGGAGCAGAAGGCTGAATCAATTGGCAGTGAAATGAAAATAAGCCCCTGGTGAAAACACAAATGGCTTCCATGGAAATGACTCTCTAATTGTTAATCAATTGCAATAAACTTTCTGGTCCACCCCTAAGGATGGGCTGTGTGTCCCACCTGAGGTAGTGGCAACCAACAGCCATTTCACTAAAACCAGTAAGGACTTCTGGACAGAGTTCATGCTCCCCACCCCTTGAAGACAGGCATTTCTCAGGAAAGAGCTGAGGCTCAATAGATGTGGGCTTTCAGGTCATTTCGGTTTCTGCCTAGATGAGAACAATAAGAAATTTCTTCCTGAACCAGGGGAAGAGCAAGCAAATTAAATACCAGAGAAATGTGATTCCCCACACCCAGGCATTCTTGGAAGGTTGAGTTTGACTGGATGATCTCCAAGGTTGCCGTCAAAATTAAATACCATCTGTGAGATGATAGCCCTGGAAACACAACTGTTTGAGGCAGAGGCAAAAACTCTGCCAAGAGCCAGGTAAGTAAATGAGGCAATCAGGTCTGGTTGGGAAGATGCTGCTACAGAAGAGCTGGAGAAAGGACACCAGGAGCCAAGTGCCTGGGTTTAATTCCCAGCCCCATCACATACTCACTCTCTGACCTTCGGCAAGTCATTCAATGTCTCTGAGCCTCAGTGTCCTCATCTGTAAAATGGGGATATGCTTAGTCCCTGACTTGTGAGGTTGTTGTGATCCATAGCAAATGTCCAATAAGTGCCATTGTTGGTATCAATGTTATTGTGACCAGAGAGCACCCACCTGTTCTAAGGGAGGCAGCATTTTCTCAACTCCAGTTGCTTGTGGCCAAGAGATCAACAGACCCAGAGTTGCTAGATCTTCAAACATTTCAAGTCAGAAATCTCAATGTCAAGTAAAATTCCTAAACTTAAAATTTTAAAATCAATTCACAAGATGGAAATATATTGAATGGGCCAAATAAAACACAACTGCAGGTTATATCTGCACCAGTCTGAAATTATACACATCACATGGATGAGGCAGGCACGTGATCTCAGTGCTCACCTAGAAGGCAACAACACTGTTCCTTCCCCCACTGACCTTGTTTACAAAGCACCAGGCACTCTGACGTACCATTCTGAGACAGGCAGTGTCAAGCCCCAACAGCAGATGGGAACACTGAGTGCTGGGCAGATTAAGAGACTTGCCTAGTATTCACAGCCTGTAAGTGGCAAAGCATAGATGTGAAACTAGGTTGTCATGAATTCAGGTGCACTTTTCTTAACACAGGTCTCCTTCTGCTTCTTCTCCAGCACATGCATTCCCCAACATCTCCTGCTCAGAGCAGACAATGGCCAAAATAGCGAATGGACCAGATGCCTCGATCCAGCTCTAAGCAGCCTTGTACAGGACTCCCTCCTTCCTAACCTGCATCCCCCTGCCTGCAACACAAAGAACAGCCAGTGATGAAGTGACTGAGCTTGTGACAGCCCGAACTGGCAACATGCCTGCTAAGTATTAAGTGGAAGCTGCTGTTTTCCCTAAAGACATGTCTGTTTGGGTTTGTATACATCCACGTGCTGCACGCAGACACGACATTTAATTAAACACAATGAGATGGCTCAAAGCATACCAAATAACTGATGTACTGTTCCCCTTCCTCACCCACCTTCCTTCCTGCTGGAGCTTCCTAGGGAGGTACTGACTGGGGCAGATCTCGCTCATCCTGTCTGTTGATGCATTAGGTTTTGAAGATACAAGGGCATCATCCCTTTCTCTCTGTCCTTTATCCTTTCTTCCTGAATTAAATTAAAAATAAAACCTGGAGAAAAAGATCCTAACAAGCATCTTTGATCATGAGTATCGTAAGACTCAAAGTCATGGCCTGGCCAAGCTCCTTCACCAATGAAGATGCCTGTTCCTGAGCCCATGAAACAGCAGGACATCCACTCAGCAGGTCTGGAAGCTGCCACAAGGCACCCAGGAACCTCAGAGAGGCAAGACAGGCAGTGGAAACTTTTTATCTTGTGGTATTACATGCACATAATAAACAAATTAAGAGATTATTTAAGGTATCCAGTAAAAAGTAAGCTCACATATATACATGTTCTTTCAACATAGATTAAGAAGGAATGATTAATAGGTCACCTTTGAGCCTATTTCTCCAGGTTCCCTATAGGTCTTCAGATAAACAGGTACATAAATAAATAGGTGCCACAAGACACACACATTAATGCAACCCTTTTTTACACAAATGGTGTCATATGATACACATTATTCTGCATCCTGCTTTTTGTATTTAACAGTGATAGAGCTGGTATCTGAAATCTGATTTCAGGGTCTGTGATCTTCATTTCTAGGCTACAACACAGTCTGAGCTTTGCTGGAGTAGCTGAAAGAGTCACTGGAATGTTGGCCAAATGGGAGCAGATACGATCACTGAGATCAAAACTGAGGCACCAGTGTCCACTTCCTAGAGAGCAGAATACATGTCAGGGCTCAGTACAAATGTCTTGACACCATGAAGGAAGAAGTTTCTTCAGTGAGCTCAGCCCTCGGGTGAGGAACAATACAGAAAGTCACAGATGCAGATGGGTGGTCCACAGACCATAGATATCAGTCAGTAGGTATCCAAAATGATCCCTAAGGTCACTAGATCTCTCTTAGCAAAACATTTAGCCAATTGTCTTCACCCAGTTCTGGTTAAAAACCTCAAGAAAAGTTTATGGAGATCACTGTATGCAAATTAACCAGAGTGACCAAAACATATTGTGGCCTTAGGATTACTTGGAGCAGATTTTCTCTATCTTGGTCCTACTAACATTGGGACCAGATAATTCTCTTTTGAGGATTGTCCTGGGCATTGCAGGATGTTTACATGGCCTCGTCTCTACCCACTAGATGCCAATAGTAACACCCTTAGTCTCATTTGAGAATAGCAAAATGTCTCTAGACATTGCTAAATGTCCCCGGGGGTGTGGAGCAGAGACACCCTTTGAGAATTACTGACTAAAATTATAGAAACTTTTCAAGATGTACATTTACAGAGGGCTTTATAGTAACACCCTTAGTCTCATTTGAGAATAGCAAAATGTCTCTAGACATTGCTAAATGTCCCCCGGGGTGTGGAGCAGAGACACCCTTTGAGAATTACTGACTAAAATTATAGAAACTTTTCAAGATGTACATTCACAGAGGGCTTTACAATTGGTCTTCACAATATCAGAGAAGTCTGGTCTCCATAATATCAGTCCATTTCAGGACATTGGGTTCCTCTCATGATTTCCCTACAACCACCCTCAAAGCTGAGCTATACAAGCTACTGGGAAGGAAGGAGGCATCTCACACCTGTCAGCTCTGGCTGAAGTGATAGCCAGGGTTTATCTTGCACCCCACACTTCCTTGGATTCAGAGATGATTTTACACTTTTCTCTCAGATGAATGTGGGTCAGCCCAGGTGCCCTGTTTCAGGGTCTTTGTCAATCAATACAACAGACCCAGCTTCCACCTATACAGAGTTTTAATTTAACATGATACGGTCATGCAAAACATTTACTTATGCTGCGAGAGCACTGCCACCACCCCTGGGTACACCTAAATACATTCTTACTGGATCCCTCACACTATGCATTACCATAGCTGCTTTGGAGGCTTCAGAAATGGTGGAAAGGGCCAGCCCGGTGGCGCACTGCTACAGTGTGCCGCTTGGGAGCGTGGTGGCGCTCCCACCGAGGGTTTCGTAAGCGCTCCCGCCGAGGGTTCGGATCCCACATGCAGACCGGTTCCCACTCACTGGCTGAGTGAGGGGCGGACCCAGCACCTAGGGTTGCGATCCCGTTGCCGGTCCCGGTCCGGTACGGGCGCGACACTGAGGGTTGCGATCCGTTGCCCGACACTAAAAAAGACAAAAAAGGGGGGAAAAAAATGGTGGAAAAATCACATAGTCTAAGCTTTCCAAGAGGGTAATTACTGACTAATAGGCAACGGTAAAGATTGCAAATCTGCTTTTTTGTTTGTTTCTTTGCACACATTTTATTTTATTTTACATCTAAAGCCACTTTATTGAGTTATGATTGACACATAAAATATACGTATTTAATGTATACAACTTGATGAGTTTGGAGGTTAGTATACAGTCATGAAACTATTACCAAGATCTATATCATAAACATATTTGTCACCTCCAAAAGCCTCCCCCTGCCTTATTTGTTTGTTTATTGTGATAAGAACACTTAACATAGGACTTACTTTCTTACCAAATTTTCAAGTATGCAATGTGGTTTCTTTAACTATAGGTACTATGTGTGCAGATTTCCAGAACTTGTTCTCCTGGTATAACAAACTTTGTACCAACATCTCCCAATTCCCCTCTCTGCAGCCCCTGGTGATCACCATTCTACTCTTTATTTCTATGAGTTTGATATTTTAGATTGTTCGTATAACTGGGATCATGTAGTATTTGTTCTTCTGTTTCTGGCTTATTTCATTTCATTTATGTTCTCACAAATGTTTGGCAAGGTCCCTTTATTAATTTTTAAAATAAGGACATATTTTACAAAAAATAGCCAATAGATTCTGGCTTGTTTTGAAAAAGTTGGAGGCTCTGGCCACCCTGGACTCCCATTCCCACATGAAAACAATTCACTGGAGCAAGTCTAGTGCCACCTTTATTTAAACAGGAAGGTGTTCTGCAGTTCACCAGTCTCTGTTATTCCCTAATTTCTCTTACACCCATCCCTGTTCACTCATCTAAATTACATGCCTGGTTTTCCAGGTAAATTTTATCTTAAGACTTTCTGTTTGAAGCCCTGTACTGAGCACCTTGAGATTCTTATAAGCATTTGGCTGTAGCCATGCCCTCTGGAGCACACGACACAGGAAACAATGCCAACACCAATGACACACTAACAAAAGCATGTCCGTGCCCTTGCCAAGTTGAGTTTTAAATTTGGAAATTAAGTATAATGAATCCTCTCTGAAAATCCTCCCTTTTGTAAATTAATAGCAGCTTCCTTTTACCATAGACATGTCACTATTCTGTGCAGCAGTTCCTCAGCATCTTGTCAAAAAGATAAAAGCTGGTAAAGCCTTCCTTAGGGAGCCAGTGCTCTGGAACTGTTTCCTCAGACCTTGGCAGGTCAAAGGAGCAGAAAGGTTGAAGCTCACTTGAAATATAGCTACAAAGGCAATCTTATCCCCAGGCCAGACCCACTCCCCAGAAGATAGTATGCTGGTTTTACATAGCTGCATCTGAAATGTAAATAGTAAACCAACCCAAGGAAATTTCAAAGGGAAACTCTGATGTGGACATAAAATCACAGTGTGGAGGCTTTTCTCCCTCCTGGGAGATTAGACCATATTCTGTTCCATTAGATTTCTTACTGTCTTAGCGGTTCATTGTGCTAATTTATTACTTCCATCTGCAAGCTCTCCATCCCCTTTGGAGAGAGAGCAGGACATAATAATTATCACTTATGAATGATTTGCTTTATCAGCCAAGGATGGAAATTTTCCAGAGTTAGAGTTGATTCTGCGGTAATTGGAAAGGTTGGCAAGTCCACCCAAAATTCCATTGTGGCCTTTCTCTTGGTTTCTTGGAAATGACTCTGCTCTTAGTGCCACTCATAATAAAAACTCTCAGCAAAGAGTAATAGTATGGAACCTCCTCAAATAGTAATGATCAGTTAGTTATGTGAGATCTTAGTAAACATCACACTTTATGATGCAGACAGAGTCGTGTCCCCAGAAATCAGAGACAAGACAAAGATGTGTGTTCTCACCACTTTTATTAAACATTGTTCTGGAGATCATAGCCCTGCAGAAAATTAGAAAAATAAATAAAATTTTCCCTATTTGTAGGTGATAGGAAATCCCATGGAATCTACAAAACAGTTACTAAATTTTTTAAAAAATGAATTTTGCAAGGTTGTGGATACAAGGCTAAAAAATAATAAATTGAATTCTTCTATACTATTAGCAGACAAACAGAAAATAAAATGTAAAAAGAAAATTAAAATGCACACTGTGTGATCATGAGTGAGAGTATGAATGAGAGGCAGCCTGAGCCCACAGAGCCTCCCACCAGTCAGCTCACTCAGAAAAGTCAACCAGAGAAGGACAAATCCAGGTCACTCAGAAGTGGGAACAAGGCTCTCAGGGGCTGTACATGACCAGCATCATGTACACTTTCTTGGCCATTAGCTATTTCAGAAAATCAAGGATGCCTTGGGGGTAATAGAAGTTTCAGTTTATCAAATGGTTGCAAGCACATTCAGCAGCCCAGCAGTCTCAAGACTAAAATTATTTGGGAGAATTCAAAGCCAGATGACAATGAATTGAATAAAACCACATTGTTGCAAGGTTGGTCTGGGGGCATTGGGCTTCCGAGAGGATGAGTTTGGCTTTCAAGGGCTGCCCCTTCCCACCTGCAAGAAAATCAAGAGTCTCAGCAATTTTTGCTCCACCAAGAAAAGCCCAGCTGGACTTCACATGTCTGATGTCTCCCTTTCAGGGCCCATCTGTGCCTGTAGGTGCCAACTATGGCAACTTACCTCTACACACCACTCTTGTGTATTCTCCAGTCCAATGAACTGAAATGCTGCACTTTTAGAAATCACCTCTGTTATTCATCATGATGATTACCACTGAGTTTTGAGTCTAATGCATAGTGGAGACCATGAAAGCTGATTTATATACCTGTTATATACTCACCACAATCCTGCAAAGATGAGTTATTGACCCAGTTCTACAAATAGGAAAACTGAGGCACAGAGATGTTAAGTCACTTACCCACAGTCAAATAGCTAGGAGCAGAGTCAGGTTTTGGATGCAGTCTGCTGTCAGGGTCTTTGTTCCTATCAGCTAAGCTACACTGACTGATATTAGATGCTTTTCTTCTACAGACACATAAATTTGCAAGTTATTTAATCCAACTATAAACCCTCTCCTGCTTGTCAAAGAGAAATCAGTAAGGTTATATATTGGTCAAAAAAGAAAAAGAAAACATACCCCTAACCCCCTGCTCACCATAGTAATATGATATGAGCCAAAAGTGTTCCTAAATCCATGCCAGGCATGTAGCCTGGGAATATTTTCCAAGGCTAGGAACACAGAGTTGGGCGTTTGGCTCCCATCAGAGTGATAGGCAGTCATTTCCCTCTGAGGCAGTGCAAAGGTCCTGGGGTGGGGAAAAGCTTGGAGTGTTGAGAACAAATGGGAACGTAAGGCAGAGGAGGTTGGGGGAGGAAGTCTGAGGAGGGTCAGAAGCCAAACATTACACAGCTCTTCGAATGATATTAGGAAGATAATTTTTTTCTAAAAGCAGTGGGAAGCCATTGGAAAGTTTAAGCAAGAAATTGACATAATCTGATTTAAGAACAGCACTCTTTCTGTTACTTGGAAAGTACACTGTAGACAGTCAAAGCAGGGAGAACACTGAAGAATCATCCCAGAGGCAAATGCTAGAAGGTGGCTGTGGAATGGTGACTGTGGAATGGCACTCTTTCTGTTACTTGGAAAGTACACTGTAGACAGTCAAAGCAGGGAGAACACTGAAGAGTCATCCCAGAGGCAAATGCTAGAAGGTGGCTGTGGAATGGTGACTGTGGAATGTAGGTTGGTCTGAGAGCTCATTTGCCCCTGCACACCTCAAACACTTTACTAGCTGTGTTGTGTTGAAAAAGTCTGCATGCATGACTTCTCTCTGTTGGACTGGAAACCTCTTGAGGGCATGGACCAGGCTGGTTTCAGGTCCATTTTCTCAGAACCAAGCCCAGTGCTTTGAAAAGAGTTGGTGGTCAGTGAGCATTTGTCGAGGAGGACACTGATGGGTTTATGTTTAGTGTTAACTTCAGCTCTGCATTTACAGGGAAATCAGATCATTCTGCCTCCTAATTAAAAACTCCAAGGCCTCGAGAGGCCCAGGTGTGCCCAACCTGGGGTCTACAGAAGGAGGTCATCATGGAGTCCATGGAGTCTGTGAGCCGGGTCTGGAAAATATTCTGTCTTTATTTGACTAGACTCTAAGATTTAGCACTTACTTTAATACTAAATGGAGGCAACAAACAACACCTGTAATAGTAATCCTATCACATGACAGATGGTGCAGATGTCTTGAAGTACCATTTCTATATCTTGCTACTTCAGAAGTAGGGATTTATAAGACCCTGTGCTGCATCTTATTATTTAAAACGTTAGTAAAGATACGCATACATCATTATCCTGTAAGTTGCTTTAAAAAATATTCTGATAATTTTTCATTATAATGGGTTTTCTTGATAATGCCATAATTTTATTTTGTGTATTTAAAGACATTGTTCAAAGAAGGATCCACAGGCCTCACCAAACTGAAAAAGGTGCTCATCCCCAGAAGAGGTGGAGGAGCTGGCAGCTGGTTAAAGTGGAGGGGAGCATTCTGAGGTCAGGCTGTCTGAGTTTGAATTAAGCTCTGCTGATTACTTTCATGTGTAATTTTGGAGAAGCTGCTTGTCCTCTTTGGGCCTCATTTTCACCATCTATAAAATTCGGATACTAATAATACTTACTATATAGAGTTATTTGGAGGATTTTATTAAGTTAATATAACTAAGGTCTACAGAACAGTGCCTGGTGATCTGGAAGGCCCCAGTCAATTGCAAATATTATTTCCACAGCCTAGAAGGCCCCATGTAATTTGAAGAAAAATCTGGAATAAGGGGAAGGAGAAGGAATAAAATACAAGGAAAAAATATGCTTTCAGAAAGAAACAGGCATATTGGCTATCTTTTCCTAACCGTAGGCAGAGCTACAAAAAGATTTTTATAGGGATTTTAAAGGCTAAAATGGAGAACATTGTTATTACCCTGGATTAGTAGTATAGGTTTTTTGGTGTTTATACCCATCTGTACTGCTCTAATAAAAAGAGAAATACCAGGCCCAGTTACAGAAGTCTGGTAATTTCAAGTTTGCTATCTTACTATATCTTTACTATGACTTAAGATTTAACTCTCTCCATTCACCATCAAGCAAGGAAGTTGGCATCTAGCAGATGTGAAATAGATACCGCTGCATGAAGGCAAAAAAGGACTGATAAATGAATACACCCCCAGTGTCCAAGTGTTTTTTTTTTATCTTTCTTGTGATTTTTTTATTTCACTAAAATACATGTAACATAAAACTTACCATTTTAACCATTTTCAAGTGTAAAATTTAGTGGCATTTAGTAGTCCAGAATATATTTTCATCAACCCAAAGGAAGCCCTGTACCCATAAAGCAGTCATTCCCCATTGCCCTTCTCCCCAGCCCCTGGTGGTTGCTAATCTGTTTTCATGTCTCTGGATTTAGCTATTGCTAATATTTCATCTCAATGAGATCATACGTTGTGTGGATTGTTGGTGAGGCTCACCATCTAATGACGTTTCCAGCACCTCCCTCTCTGGCTTCTTATCTGTGGTCTCTCTTCATTCCAATCCATCATCTCCAGAATGGTGTATATTTATTTTCCTAAAACAGACATTGTTCCTTTGCCCAAAATCTATTAACAGCATCCCACATGGCCAGAAGTTACACCTCTGCAGCAGGGAAATGGTGAACAGTCTGGGCTCTCAGATTATAAAGCCTGGGTTTAGCTTCAATGCATCCGCATTCTAGCCACATAAACTTGGAAAACGCTTCATCTCTCTACATTTCAGCATCCTTATCTGAAGTCAGAAGGCCCTTCCCCAGAGGCTGCTGTCAGGACTAACAGAGGTGAAGCCCTCATTTTAGGCCAAGTTAACTGTCTGCTCAGCAGCCATTCTCTCCTCTTCTTTTTCCACCGAGTGAAGCAATAAACACCTGTAGCTCAAGTTGCAGCCTCCAGACAACGGGGGAATCTGATATCAGGAGAGACTGGCAGGTAAGGGTGGGCATGTGACCAGTTCTGGCCAGTGAACTATCAGGGAAAGTCCTTTGGGGGCTCCTAGGAGTTGTCTTTTGTATGAGAGGGACACCTTCTAAAGGTCACCACTGCCCCCTCCCTCCCTGTTTCTAAGCACACCTGTGTGAGGACATGGTGCCTGGGTGGGTGACCACCATCTACAGCATGAAGCCACAAGCCTGGGACAAAAGAAAAAGTCATGAGTATAGTAGGTAGAGGGATAGAAAGAGCCCCATCTTTCCCTTCTCCTTTTTACCTAAGGGTTGTAGCAGTCTCCTCCCCTTGCTACAAATAGACAGCCTCCCTGTCTATAACTGTTTTAGCTCCTGTGTGTAGCCCATTCACAACACTGCTTTTTTCTAAATGCAAACGGAGTTTGGGTTTCCTAACAAGACATGGACTAATATAACCATTCAGTCAGTATTTTATGTGTTTTGTTTTTAATTCTGTAGGTGGATAATCTGCAAATATTTTAAAAAGATATTTCAAAGAATGCCAGTAGTAGTGGATTGATTCAGGACAGTGTAATTTCAGTGAATGAATGTATACACCGTACTTTTCTGAATCAAAAACACTGTTTAAAGGCAAAAAAAAAAAAATTGTCTAACTACTGATCTTTCTGGTTCTCGATTTATAAGAAATAGGTATATATGAAACACTTAAAACCAAGTTTTGGTTGAACAGGGGTCTTTCAGAAAGAAAGAGGAAAATTAGCTATCATTTCTTGACCAAAGACCACCTTCAGTAGCTTAAGGGATTTGGAGACAGTTAAAACAGTTGATGCAAAAAATATCATAAAACAAACAAAAAAAACCCATCAAAGCCAACCAAACACCTTTCACCTTCCTGTTGCTAGTCCCTGAAATCACTTCAGAGCCAATTTTCAAGGTGAACCAAGAGGAACATTGGAGCAAACCCCACCCAGCCTGGCCAACTTCATCAGACTCTAACTGAGGCCATCAGCTATGTTGTGCCCTGACAAGACTCTTTTCTACTTATTAGTTAGCCTGATTTTGGTGGGGGAGGTTTTAAGAGCCACAGAGACCAGAGAAGCTTTAAATAATGAATTGTCCAGTATACAACTTATATCTCAATAAATCTGTTTTTGTTTCTTTTTTTTTTTTTTTTAATGACTAGTACCTTTCATCGTATCCACATCTCCTACGTTGGTCCAAGTCACTGCCCCCCCTCACCTGGATTATTGCAATGTCTTCCGAAGGTTCTCCCTGCTTCCCCATTTGCCCTATCCCACCCCACCATCTTTTCTCCATGCAGCAGCCAAGTGATCCTGTTAAAATATAAATCACGTGCTGTTTACTCCTCTGTGCAAAACCTTGATACATTCTCATTTCATTCAGATGAAAGTCAAAGTCCTCATAAAATGCATAGATCCCTTGCCGGCACTGCCCAAGGTCTGTCTGCAGCCATCTGCTGACCTCTCCGTGCTCACTCTGCTCCAGCCACTCCGGCCTGCACCTGCTTGCTGTTCCTTCAGCCCCAGGCAGGTGTCAGCCTCAGGCCTTTGCCTAGCTCAGCCCCCTTCCTGGATCACTCTCCTCTAAGTGCCTGCCCCACATGCTTCCACCCCTCCTTCTGGTCTNTTTTTTTTTTAATGACTAGTACCTTTCATCGTATCCACATCTCCTACGTTGGTCCAAGTCATTGCTCCCCGTCACCTGGATTATTGCAATGTCTTCCGAAGGTTCTCCCTGCTTCCCCTTTTGCCCTATCCCACCCCACCATCTTTTCTCCATGCAGCAGCCAAGTGATCCTGTTAAAATATAAATCACGTGCTGTTTACTCCTCTGTGCAAAACCTTGATACATTCTCATTTCATTCAGATGAAAGTCAAAGTCCTCATAAAATGCACAGATCCCTTGCCGGCACTGCCCAAGGTCTGTCTGCAGCCATCTGCTGACCTCTCCGGGCTCACTCTGCTCCAGCCACTCTGGCCTGCGCCTGCTTGCTGTTCCTTCAGCCCCAGGCAGGTGTCAGCCTCAGGCCTTTGCCTAGCTCAGCCCCCTTCCTGGATCACTCTCCTCTAAGTGCCTGCCCCACATGCTTCCACCCCTCCTTCTGGTCTTCACTTGAATGGGCTCTTCTAAGTGAGACCTGCGTGATGGCTTCACCTAAAACTCCCTCACCTGAGCTGACACTCCCCATCCCCCATCCCTGCTTTATTTGTTCTCCAGATAACATCTGACAAACTGTATGTTTCATTTACTTATTTTTATTGTGCGCCTCTTCACTGGCTGGAAGTTGTTGTGAGGGCTGGAACTTTGTCTCTCATGTTTGTTGCTGTTCCTCCAATACTAGGCACTCCATTAACAGATTGTGAATGAGTGGATGAAAGAGCAGATTACCTGTGGACAGCAGTGTAAATTCACCTCCATATGTGAGCCTTCATCTTCCTGTCATCTCTAAGTTCCATCCTTGCCTACTAACCCCTTCTGCCCACTTCCCTGTCCCTGTCTTGGTCTCGTTGCCCATCAGTGACCTTCCCACATTTTCCTATTTTAATTTTAGGATCATGGCAGCCAAGCTGATCCCTACCAAGTCCTGCTGGCCCCTTAACAGAGGCAGAGATTCCCTTTATATGGAGGAAGTTTACAGTGGTAAAACCACACTACACTGGAATCTCAAGTAGCCTACTATGAGGTCTGGCTGCTGCATTTAATTGGTACCCATGCATCTGATGCAACAGTCTTCTCCTGGAGCATTTATTAGGTATCTACACAGCACCCAGCACCAGCATATAGAAAAGTTCTAAAGCCTAGTTTATGTCTTTGAATCAATTTACTCCAGTGTGTAAGATCTGAGAGTCTACTGAGACTGTGTGCTCACCTCCCTGGAAGCAGATTAGATTTAGTTTATCCCTGAACCCCCAAGCTGTAAGGCAAATAGTGCCCAATAAGTATTTGTTAATCTCAAAAATTGGAATAATCCACTTATATGGGATGTGTCATCACAACTGAAAGAAAACTACTTAGAATTAATGTTCGTTAGCAAGACAGGCAGTGAGATACTAATATTTTTGCTATAGTTGACTCAGTACAGACAAGGAGGGTGAAGGCGACCTTTTTCATGGGGTACTACAAGTGACAGGGATCACCAGCTTTCTCTAGGAAAACCAGAGCTCATAGCACCTTAGACACACTAGTAATCACAAGTGATTATTTAATGCCAGCAGATCACAAAAAGGAATCAAATGCCATATATATACATAGACTCAGGAGAAAGAACACAAGTGAACTATTCAAAAGTAGTACTTCAAAGTACATGTCCTGAGCATCCTTTAAGTGCAAGGACACTGGGGTTATAAAGAAAAACCTAAATAGTGCCTTCAGTCTCAGGGAGCTGGAGAATTCAGTGAGGGCGTTAGAATTAGCTCGCAAGTGTAATAGCATCCTGAATGCCATTTGAGTCAAACATCAAATCAGAATTCTTATAATGTTCAATTAACCTGGGGTCTCTGCAACACTTCTCATCAGGGCAGAAATTCAATAGAAAGGATTTGCTGGCTCCTGTAAACCCAAAGTGTATAAATATTCCTAAATGAAGAGCTCTCCTTCAGAAGAAATGAAATACTCTGTTTCCAATTAATGAAAATTCAGTAATTCGGTCACATTTCCTACTTGGTTCATTGTGTTAATTACAAAAGCCTCCAATTCTTTCTCATATGAAATGGTTCCTCAGTTTGGGCACTAATGGCATATTAGGCCAGAGAGTTCTCCTTTTTTTGTAAGCAGGGCTGTCCTATATATTGTAGGAAGTTTAGCAGCTTCCCTGGCCTCTACTCACTAAAGACTAGTAACACTCCAGTGTGACAACCAGAAATGTATCCAGACGCAACTCAATGTCCCCTTGGGGACAAATTCTCCCAGTTGAAAACCACTGGTCTAGAATAGTTATTCTAAGGTAATTAAATATAACCATTCAGTTAGAAATCATCATGTGGATGTAACTAACCTCTCTAAATTCTCCTTTGCTGATTGTATCCATTCAAGCACTGCTGAGATACTATATATATGCAATTAAGCCCATATCCTCACCTGTAATATATCGATAAGGAAAGATTTATTTGTTCTAACTGAGTAATAATGAGTGAGAAATAATGATAAAAAGCAGTGTATTTCTCTTTTGTCCTATAAGATTTGCTCACAGATCCAGTTAAGAGACATTAAAAAAAAAGAAAGAAAAAAGAAAGAAAGAAAGAAAGAAGCAGCTCAGGAGGATAGAGAAAACTCCATATTCCTGACTTGAGTAGTTGTTTTTCTGGGTTCCGGGAAAGGGAAAAATGTGTTCACACAGTGTCTGTAACACATCAATAGAGCTGGTAAAGATTGTTTTCAGAAGTTTATCAGTTGTGCATTTTCAGGTATAACAAGGATTCCAGGTAATGAAAAGATCTGGATGGGGGTTGGTGTCTGGAGGATGAAGACTCCTAATGTGCCCTAGGATGAAAGGTGACATTTCTTCTGATGGCTGAGCTGGTGTGACTTTGCCCACACTGCACTAATGAAGGGCCCTGAGCCATCTGACAGCCACCGAGGAGACCAACCTTTGCCACTATGCACATGCCCCCCACCTTACCACCCCTTGCTGGTCATGAGTTCGCTAGGAACAAAAACAGTTACTGGGGGCATTGGCCTCTGGCCCGCTATCCCAGCAAAATGTCCATTTCTACTTCAGCTCGGAACATTCAAGGTCAGAGCCCTTGGCACCAGTGTCTGCAAACTCTGTGATTTCCCAGAGCAAAAACATGTCTTCTGTCTCTGATCTAAGCTGAGTGGCTTGCCCTGATGAGAGTGACTGGAGTCTGGATATGATGCTCTTTGAATACAGAATCAGAGCATGTGATCTATTAGGTGTCACCTCCTTAAAGGAACAGAACGTTTGGGTTAGAATGGTCTCTGAACGTCCAGGCCAGTATGCCTATGAGGAAACAAGATACTAAAGACTCATGAACACCAATACCAGTCCTCCACATGCATGCAACTTGGGCAGACACAATCTACCCACTCAACGGTGTTATCCTCCTTTGGGCCAAGTGATATATCAGGTATCTACAATTCTCCAGCCCAAACTAATGCATGATTTCCAGGTTCAAACTAAAAGAAAGAAAAAAATAAATAATCTCCCTAAAGCATCCCAGAATATCCTAACCTTGAACTCCATCCCAGACCATTTGGTTCATCTGACATTTTGATCTGAGTCACAGAGTCATTATTGAAGACATTTCCTAAGTAAAGGAGGAGATTACTTTGACTTTATGTCTCTCTGGGTGGCCAGCCATCCTGCTCCCATCCCAAACTCTTGTCATTGTTAGGTCCCCTGTGAGTGGGCAAATACAAATAAAATATAAAGGAGCAAAGTGACTTAATTTTAATGTTAATAAACTTATTCGCCTTTGCTCATGCTGAGTACAAGGAATCTCAACCCAAAACAGTCAGGTGAGGGAGAAGAGCAGATGAAAGTCTACAAATGTTAACAATACATTTGGGGGAGTTTAAAGTCAATGACAATATTCGCCTTCCCAGGACCTTTGCTAACAAGCTTGTGGTGCTTTCCTCTAGAGTTAATTCAATCAGTGCCAATGCTAATGTCTTCTCAGCAAGAATGGACTCAGAGAATGGCTTCATGGCTTAGACCTCAAAGTCATGAAGTCCCTGCTAACCTTGGGCTTCTACAGTGATGACTGGCTTTCCAAGGACTCCTGTCTCTCCTAGGGGAGTCAAATCTTAGCAAAAAGAATCCATTTGAACCCTTAATGGTGCCTCTGAGCTCCTGTACC
>NW_007737439.1:1623-12356 GCF_000696425.1 Galeopterus variegatus | reverse complement strand
GTCAAATCTTAGCAAAAAGAATCCATTTGAACCCTTAATGGTGCCTCTGAGCTCCTGTACCACAGGATCAGCCAGGCTGGTCTTTAAATCACAGGGTAAAAAGATACTGCGTGCCAAAGGCCTAATCTCCGTCATTTCTCTGTCGGAAAGCCATGCCATTTATCTCTAATACACATGGAGAGTCTCATTCATAAAGTGATTAAACACCACCAGCCAAGAATGGCTATTATGCTAAACAGGCTGATTAGCAAGAGAGGGGAGCTGAAAACTACACGTGGGGTAAATGTCATGTTTAAATTACACTAGCGGGTCTGTCTTCATTTTTTGTTTTAGTGCAATGGTTTGTTACGCATATAACTAATAATGCTAAATAGTGAAATGTCAAACTTCAACTCTTAATAGCCTCATTTAAATTAAATTGGTTTTTATTTTCCTTCTGATTATTTTCCTATCCATCTGACCAGGACACTACCCTATGCTGTGGTGAAAGTGCTGTCTCCCTTCCACAGGGCTAATAAAAATACACTAGTTCTTGAGAAGTCAAAATAATTGCAGTAGGAACCTGGCAGAAGGCTTTAAGCTAAGCCTAATTTTTATCTCTTTCCAAGATCACATTTCCAAAATAGTTTAGAAATTGAAAACTAGTCATTTAGACCATATTTTTAATTGCAAGCACAATCTCCAAATGAATAGCATAATTGATAGCTCCTCCTTCCAAGGCATCTGTCCAGATTCATATAAAAACTTGCCCCTGTGATCTTTATACAAAACTTGCAAGAACCTCTCTGTTTAGACTCATTCACATTCAGCAAAGAGGCTTCGAGCACCTAGAGACAATTTCTCCCAGCCTGGAGCCAGGCACTGAGAACACATCTGCTCTACATGAGAGGTCTATCTATTTGTGAACCGTGGGTCAGGTGCACCAGTTACTGCAGGATATATGTACTAGCTCTGCTCTGAGTCCGCATAGTATAAGGGGGGTTGCCTCCGCTCCCCAGGTGTAGGAGGGGGCACATGGCCTTGGTCCACCCAACCAGAGCATTTCATCCACCTGGGCAGAGATGCATGTGAGACACTTCGAGCCGGGTATGGAGGGTGTGTGTCAAGTGCTGGATGTTAAAAGATCCTTTTAGGAACTGTAGGTAAAGAACACTCTTTCTTCTGGGATTTAGAACTATAGGCTGGTAGCATGGAACTGTCAGGGGCTGGTATATGAAGGAGACAGAACCGGGAGATGATGAAAAGTTGGCCCCAATGTAAACATTTGAGACGCTGGATCCAGTTATGAAAGCTGTTGTTTGAGTGTGTGTTTAAATATAGACTTTATTTTTAGAGCAGTTTCAGGTTCACAGAAAAACTGAGTGGAAGATACAGAGAGTTCCCATATACACCTTACCTCCCCCAATGCACACAACCTTTCCACTATCGACATCCTGAACCAAGGTGCACATTTGTTACAGTCAATGAACCTATAATGACACATCATTATCACCCAAAGTCCATAGTTTACATTAGGGTTCTCTCTTGGCATTGTACATTCTCTGGGTTTTATCAAAAGTATAATGGCATGCAGTATTATACAGAACAGTTTCACCATCCCCCAAATCCTTTGTGTTCCACTTATTCATCCCTCCCTCCCTCCCCACTACGCCTGGAAATCATTGAATTTTTACAATCTTCATACTTTTGCTTTTTCCAGAGTGTCATTTGATTGGAATTATATAGTATGTAACCTTTCAGAGCAGATTATTTCACTTAGTAATAAGCATTTAAGCTTCCTCCATGTCTTTTCATGGCTCAATAGTTCATTTCTTTTTAGCACTAAATAACATTCTATTGTCTGGATATATCACAGTCCACTGAGACATCATAATTTTGAGGTAGAAAAACTTGGGAATCAGAGAGGGAGGGAGGATTATGCAAATTGCCCCGATGGTTTCCATCTGATAAACAATATTTATTTTTAGCAAAATTTCTCTGAACATCTTCAGGTCTTTGTCCAGCAAAGGGGGTCAGAGATTAAGTAAGACAAAAACCCCTGCCCTTGATTGATTTCTTTCATTTAGTCACATGCACTTAAGATTTCTGTATGCCTTTTTATGGCTTGATAGCTCATTTCTTTTCGGAGCTGAGTAATATTTTATTGCCTGGATGTCCCACAATTTATTTGTCATTCACCTACTGAAGGATATCGTGGTTGCATTCAAGTTCTGGCAATTATGGATAAATCTACCATAGTAATTACTTCACTATGTGTATGTATATCAAAACATCATGCTGTAGACACATAGAACAGGTCTCCCTGACAATGTGTTCCAAAGAGGGCCAGCAGAGCTTAACCTTTTATAATCACAAGAAGGGGGAAGTCTCAAAGGAGACAGAGAGAAAGACAACCCCACCTAATTACTTCATCAGGTTTTCTATTGGTTGTACATGACATTCAGATTTGAGATTTTTACTAGGTTATATCCTACATGCAGGGATCTAGGGTAACAGAAATAAGTATTCTAGATTCTTTTATGGCTTTCTAGCACCATTATGGCTGCTCCTAAGAAAAATTGTCTTATGATAACATTTTCCAGGATATGGGACATGGCTACTGACTTATCCCAGGTCTCCCAAGGTACTACAATTTAGCTGACCTGGTCAGACCAGACTTTTTTGATTATCAAAGTTCTGGGTATTTGGTCCTTATACTGCATAATGATGCTTACTGGTGGCAAAACTTCATCAAGAAACAGATATCAATGTATCAGGCCAGCCTCTAATTGGAGGTAATTGGGGATGGGGGCACTGGGCCAGATAATTACAAGTTAAGTCTCCTCTTGCTAAAAAATAAGTGATAAATTTTCATTCTCTTCAAAACAGCCAATATAAGGGTACTTCAAAGTGTTCATAGAAAAATAGAATTGAAAGATGACACAAATCTTTCCATGAACTTTTTGAAGTTCCCTCATTGCTTGTTTGTTTGTTTGGAGTGTCTGTATGTGTCAGCCACTATTCTAGACACAGTAAATGAAAGTGACTAAAACAGAAAAAAGTTTAAAACCTACTGTTATGAAGCTTATATTCTACTGAGGGGCAAGAGAAAAACAAATAGTAAACAAGTGAAATGAACAAAATATACAGTGTTAAAGAAAAAATAAATAAAACTTCGAAAGGGAAATAGAAATGGGGTGATTATAATTGTAAATAGGGTATGGCGGAGACCTCACCTGGAAGTAACACTAGAGTGGAAGTGAAGGAGGAAGCCATACAGGTATCTAGGGCAGAGGGAGTGGCAGGTGTAAAGGCCCTGAGGTAGAGGTGTGCCTTGAATACTTGAGCAACAGCCAGTAGGCCAGGCTGTCTGTAGTGGAGTCTGCTGCAGCAGTAGGGGGTGGGTGGTAGTGATGAGGTCAGAGATAAGGGGGTGTGAACGGTGAAAACGGATAAGCCTTTTAGGACTTTGAGGACTATTTAAGGAACTTGGCCCTTTTATTGAGTGAGAAGAGAGGCATTTGAGGGTTTGACAGAATTGATCTGTTTGGTTTATAGGGAGATTATTGGGGATAAAGGCAGAAACAGAAGAGCAGAGAGGAGGATGTTGCAGAGGTCCAGGTGAGAGATGATGGGGACTTGGACCAGAAGTAGCAGTGAAGTGAAAGGTGACTAGCTCTTGGATTAGCACAGGCAGAATTTATTGATGGACTGAATGTGGGATGAGAGAGAATTCTAGGACGACTCCAAGGTATTCATCTGAGCCACCAAAATGACCAAGAGGAGACATGTGTGAAAGTACCTTCAAAGATACTACCTTCAGACAAATACTACCAGAACTGAAGATTTAGTTCTGATAGGCCAAGTTGAGGAATATCTATTTTTCTCTTCACTAGAACACCAGTACGTGACCTGGTATACATTAAGTGATCAGAGCTGCATTACTTGTTATGCAACTTAATTTACTTTTTTCAAACATGACAAAATTCAAGATTGCACCAGCACCAACTGAAGCCTCTTGCAGAATACCTGAATTTGATTCCTCATGAAATACTAGCTACTTTTCCTGTGTCCCTACCCTAAGTGGACACCATAGGGAAAGTTCTCATACATATGTCTGGACTAAATCTACTCATGTTAATGCTATTTTCATTTACTAGTGAGGTTAAGCCCACACAGGAAAATACACATGGCTGCAACCCCAGAGCAGGAAGATGACTGCCTTTCTATGTCCACACCACTTCCAGACTTCCAAGCCCAATGGAAAGCTGCCTGTTCTGACTCCTTAAAAATATCTGCAGCTCTGAGAATACAGACACTCGGTTATTTTCAGTGATTTTGATAAAAATCTGGATGATCTGCTGCTGAGAGTGAGGGGAGTTTGGGGTTTACTGAATTTCAGAATTTGCAAGACTAAATTATTCTCATGCAGAAAATGGGCACAAAGACACACAGACCTAAGGCCCAATTCAGCAGCTGCCACCAGCTCTGAAGTAAGTCCCTGGCTTTCCTAGAGTGAGCAATTCAGTGAGAACCTGGGTGTTTTGCTGAATGAGTGGACCGATAGCCAGTCAGAGGATGAAGCCTACCATCTGCCATTCTCCAGAACTAGCAAAGATATCGTGAGTGTAATTTTGTGATTATTCTAGAGGCAGTATTAGGAATTCAGCACTGGACCATCCCCTATGTGCATTACAATTCAGCTTTCCTCCCTACCCCAGTGCCAACACCACTAACAAGATGCATGTGGGACTTGGCACCATTCAGTAGGTGCAGAAAGAAATGAGGGCACTTTCAAGTTCAAGATATCATCATTTCTCAAGTGGACATGGCCAATGTTTCCTAAGTGGTCTCCCTGGTATGCCCATCCCCTGACCGTTCAGGCTATTCTCCATCCAACAGCCAACAGTCTCTAAAATGCAAATACAATCACTGCACGCAAAATCTTCCATTGTTTTCCCATCATTCATTTTTCCTCCCACTTCACTGAGGCTTTATTGACAAATTATAACTTGCATATATTTCAGGTGTACAACTTGATATTTTGATATACATATATATTGTAAAATAATCACCACAATCAAGGTAATTGATATATACATCACCTCACACAGTTACCATTTTTGCATGTGTGGTGAGAACACTTACGCCTCACCTCCTTAGCAAATATAAAATATACAATTCAGTATTGTTAACTATAGCCACCTTGCTGAAATTAGATCTCCAGAACTTATTTTTCTCACATAACAGAAACTTAGTACCCTTTGACCAACAACTTCCCATTTTCTCCCACCTCCCAGCCCCAGGCAATTACCATTCCACTCTCTGCTTCTATGAGTTTGATTATTTTAGATTCCGCATATAACTGAGATCATGCAGTATTAGTCTTTCTGTGTCTGGTTTATTTCACTTAGCATAATGTTCTCTAGGTTCATCTATGTTGTCACAAATGGCAGGGTTTCCTTCTATATTAAGGCTGAAAAATACTACGTTGTATGGATATACCACATTTTCTTTATCCATTCGTCTATCAATGGATGTTTAGGTTGCTTCCATATCTTGGCTATTGTGAATAATGCTGCAGTGAACGTGGGGGTGGAGACATCTCTTCTAGACCCTGATTTTATTTCCTTTAGATATCTACCCAGAATTGAGATTTCTGGATCGTGCGGTAGTTCTATTTTAATTTTTTGAGGAACTTCCATAATGTTTTTCAAAACAACTGTACTAATTGACATTCCCACCAATAATGTACTAGGATTCCCTTTTCTCCACATCCTTGCCAACACCTATCATCTTTTGTCTTTTTGTTAGTAGACATGCTGACAGGTGTGAAGTGATATTTCATTTTGGTTTTGATTTACATTTCCCCAGTGATTGGTGATGCTGAGCACCATTCCATATACTCGTTAGCCATTTGTATGTCTTTCTTGTGAGAAATGTCTATTCATGCCTTTTGTCCATTGCTCTGGAGATGTCATCCAAGTTCCTACCTCCATCCTACAACTCCAGCATGCGTGGTTCCTGTCACCTCCCCAGCCTCAGCTCTACCACTCTTTCTACACCCAAACCGCTAGCCACACCCATCAGCTTTCTGTCCCTCCAACACCCCAACTCCTTTCAATCACTGAGCCTTTGTACAGACAGTTCCCTTTGACCTGACGGCACCGATTCTCCCTGTTTCAGGCTCTCAGAGCAATGTGTACCTTTTATTCATCTGTGTGATTGTATGGATAATGTCTATAACTCTCATTATGTGCTTTCGGAAGCACAGATTTTGTCTTATGCACTGCTGTATTATTGGTACCTGTCCCTATGCCTGGTACTCAGATGGCAACCAATCACTAGCTGAATGAAAGCGTGGATGAATAATAAATATCATATTCCAGGTACTTTGCAGACACTATCCCTAATATTCACAACGGATAATGTCTATAACTCTCACTATGTGCTTTCGGAAGCACAGATTTTGTCTTATGCACTGCTGTATTATTGGTACCTGTCCCTATGCCTGGTACTCAGATAGCAACCAATCACTAGCTGAATGAAAGTGTGGATGAATAATAAATATCATATTCCAGGTACTTTGCAGACACTATCCCTAATATTCACAATGAAAGCCTGCAGCAGGTTGTCTGAGTTTCCTGATTTTATACAGGAAAATGAAGTTCAGAGAAATTAAATTAGCCAAGATTTCATAGTTATTAAGGTTCCATAAATGTCAATTAGGTCTAGGTGATGGATAGTATTTTACGGGTTTTTTATAGGCTTGTTAACTTTCTGCCCACTTGTTCTATTACTGAGAGGAGTGCAAATATCTATAAGTATATTTATGAACTTGTATATTTTTCCTTTTAATCCTTTTCATTTTTTCTTTATGTCATCTGAAGCTCTGTTGATAAGTGCACACGTTTATTTCTGTTGTATCTTTCTGGTGAAATGACCCTTTTATTTTAATGCATTGATCTTCTATATCCCTGATAATTTTCTTTGTTCCAATACTAATATAACTCAGCTTTCTTCTGATATGCTTGCAAGGTATATCTTCTGTCATCCTTTTACTTTTAGACTATCTATGTCATTATTTTAAAGTGGTTTCTTGTGGACAATGTATAGTTTGTTCTTTTTTAAATCCATCAGACAATCTCCATGTTTTGATTGGTGAGTTAAGGTTAGATTTCATGTAAGCATTTGCATGTAATTGCATGTAATGATTTCATGTAATAATGTTGTATTTAGGTTTATCATTTTATTATTTGTTTTGTTTGCTCCCTTTTGTGTTTGTTTTATAATAAGTGCTACTTCAAAAGAAATCAACCAAAACATTGTTATCCCTCAAATGTCTGGAAAGACTGGCAGCTGCCTGGTCTACATTGGCCTCAACTGGACTATTCTGCTCCATTTGTCTCTTATCTTCCAACTGGGGCCTTCAGGCCAGTCGTTCCTTGTTCTTCTTGTGGAGCAGCAGAAGCTTGAGAAAGCCAAGGAAAACTGCAGGGCTTCTTAATGCCTGGGCTCTGAACAGGCAAAGAAACTCTTCTGCCTCATTTTGTTGGCCAAAGCAAGGAACAAAACTGAACCCAGAGTCAAGGGGCCCGGATACAAATTTCCCCTTTAGTGGGAGGACATTAGTCAAATGACAAAGGAACCAACAAATCAGTTTACCACAGTTGCAACCAGATAACCAGATAGGTGGGATGGACACTGAGTTGATGTCCAACAACACCTAATGAAATACACACAAGAAAGTTTGATTAGAAAAGGCAAGTTATATTGAGCACCCAGCTCAAAATCTGGGTCACCATAAGCAGTTAACACATGGCCATTGTTATTTTTATCATTACAGTGAGTAATAACTATGTAAAGTCACCAAAGACAACATGTTCCCATCCAATAGTTGTCATCCCAAGAAGAAAAACAGGAGGTATGTTACCTGTACCTTTCATAGTGATGGTAAGAATTATTGATTTTTTTTATTCCAAGCCAGATAAATGTAGAGCTGTACTGTCTAATGTGGTAGCCATGAGCTGCGTGCAGCCACTTAACTCAATAATTAAAACAAAACAAAATAACTATTTCTTGGTGGCACCAGCCACGTTTCAGTTGCTCAGCAATCACATGTGGCTTGGGGCTACCATATTGGACAGCACAGATATAGAACAGTTCCATCATCGCAGAGTGTCCTGTGGGCCAGTGCTGCTCCGGAGCATTACGTATCATCAGAGGTGTTATTAAGCTTCTTTTAGTGTTACTACTACACCTATGGGTTTAAACGTTGTCATAAAATTCAGTGCCAGTTTTTAACTTGGCAAGTTGACATCAGTTGCTAATACAATATGAGGGTACTTCAAAAAGTTCATGGAAATGTTTGTATTATCTTTTAATTCTATTTTTCCACAAAATGTTTGAACAGACCTTGTATTGCAATCTACTCCATATCCTGTAAATACATCACAAATGTGTTTTAGTTAATATTTGGACAGAGAAAATGATAACAACATGTGTAAGAAATAAAAAAAAAAGATGTGTAATATAAAAAAGTGAACAAAATGACTTTTAAAAATAGTAATAAGAGAACTTAATGCAGAAGGCTGAATATAAGCTGGAGCATCTATCCCCAGGAACCACAGCTGTTTAAAACTTGTCTTTCTCATACATATAACTCTGTGAAAAAAGTCTAGAAATTTGCTCTAATTTCATATATCATGTTGAGACTCGGTCAAAATGGCAAGAAATAATTAGAGTGGAACATCATAAAACCAATCTTCCTCATCACACACATTTATTAGTGAATTGATAGAAACTTACTACATGTGGAGTATTGAGAGTATTTCAGAAGAGGATGCCTGAGCTCTTATAATCAGACTCAGGAAACTTCACTCTGATTCTGATTTAATACCAGCTCTATGAGAACCAAGCTCTCATCTACTCTAGGCAGATGATAATTTATGTCTTAGTGGCTTGAACACTTTACCTCCCACTGCGTTTTAAATCAATCTCAAATTCATATCCTTCTTTTTCTAATACAATATATTTTACTTTCACTTAGAGGTGGCTGAATACGTTATAAAAAGTTTCAAGCTCAAAATCCATCCTATCATAATTTTAAAAGTTTATCAGGAAAAAATTGAGCCAACCAGATAGTGAAGTGATACAATTATTCCAATTTATGGTACATATTCTCTCTGTCTCACTTCACCCACCCCCGTGCCTTAGGAGAGAGAATTCAGCTGAATTACTTAACTAAGGGAAATAACTCTTATTCATTCACCCTTTTCTTTCTCAGTAAAACACATAATTTGCATGGAGGAGGGATAATTATACTTCTTGAAATTAATTTTATTTGATTTCGGGAAACTTAAATTCTTCTAGTTTCAGTTAATATCGATAAGCTATTGAGGCTTTTGGTAAAGTTCAAACATAATTAATTGGTATTTTGGATTTTAATTTGCTTCTTTTTAATGTGGATAGGATGGAGTTTGCTTTTGTATAGTATGCTAAGTATAGTCTGACACTGACATAGAAAGGAACTGTTACCTTAAGAATAGAACTAGCCTTAACTAGTGTAAGCAAACCACAGAATTTATTGGCAATGTGCTGAATTCAGTTATCAAATCCAAAGTTGTACTAATAAGGCCAAAAGTGAGCCTAGCTCCAGGACCCTAAGAGGAAGCATTCCTGGACCTCATTCCAATGTTTGGTTCTTAATAAAATGACTCGGTTTTAACTACAGTCTATGCAGCTCTAATCAAACTCTGGAGAGAGAGATTCTGATAAACTCTTTTTTTTTCCTCTGAGGTCATTTTGTGAAAAATAAATACAATATTTAAACCAGAGCTCTTTCAATTTGCTAAAATGGGAAGGTTCTTTCTCAGGGAAATAGTTCAACTAAAAGAAAAGCTCTGATGGGAGTTCTTGGAATTGCAGTTAGTCAAAGTCAATAAAACAGACTGGTGGAAGCTTACAAAAAGTGTGAAAATTAATCAAGGAGGGGCAATGATCTTTTTAAATGAGATGGGAGTTCTTGGAATTGCAGTTAGTCAAAGTCAATAAAACAGAGTGGTGGAAGCTTACAAAAAGTGTGAAAATTAATCAAGGAGGGGCAATGATCTTTTTAAATGAAAGCAGCCTCTTGGTGGCTTGTATGTGAGTATCTGTAGTCATTTGTTTCAGCTTCTCTCTCCCCCTCTCTCACCCCAGAACTGCGGTACAGGGTGGTTTTCTTTAACACATTTCTCACTCTGTGATTAAAAAGTCGTGATGTCAGCTACATTTTCATCTGTCCCCTAATATCCCCTATAATGCCTACTTTTTAAATTCTTGTTAGCATCTTGTGTTGTCCTCCAAATTTCACTTCATGCCTTTTAGAGAGCTAATTAGATGCATCTGATTTCAGGGAGAATAAGTGTGAATTCATGTCTTCAATCTTGTCTCCAACCATTTGATGAAAGTTTGGGGTTGAAAGAAAGGGAGAGAGATTTTTCATGGTGGTTTGATGTATTTTAGACTTTGGCGTGGCCCCTTTTTTACTGCCGGATGACATGCTATGTTGGAAGGGTTTGCAAAATTGCTACATGTCATTATGACTGATCTCCTTTCAACTTTATGCATAGACATTGGGACGAATGGGCCAGAAACTAGCCGTATACAGGGTAACTTGCAGAGGTTTATCCGTTCTCTCAGCTACTAAGAAAGCTTTTAATGGAAAACCATTGACAGCTAACCCTTTCATTCCTTTCTATCCCTAATTAGTC
>NW_007737439.1:0-1425 GCF_000696425.1 Galeopterus variegatus | reverse complement strand
AGGGTTTGCAAAATTGCTACATGTCATTATGACTGATCTCCTTTCAACTTTATGCATAGACATTGGGACGAATGGGCCAGAAACTAGCCGTATACAGGGTAACTTGCAGAGGTTTATCCGTTCTCTCAGCTACTAAGGGAGCTTTTAATGGAAAACCATTGACAGCTAACCCTTTCATTCCTTTCTATCCCTAATTAGTCTTTCTCCTTTCCTCCAAATCATTCAACAATGCTGATTGGGCGAGAAAGTCGCTCTATGATAAAACCAAAGCCAAACAGCCAATTAGTCCAAACCAGTTTCAGCCAGATTGGCATTGGGGAGTTTGTGCACTAGTCTGAACTCTGCCCCAAATTTCACCTTGTGATGCAACAAGGTCAACTCCACTTCATTTTAATGCTCAAATCTCCAAAGCTAAGAGAACATGGGTCACATATAACATATATGACACCACACTGTGTGTGTACACTCACCCCCACTTAAGTATGTATAAATAAAACCCAGCTCTTGTTAAATATATGTAAGTTTCCATAACTGGATTCTTAAAAGCTGCAACCCGCCTACTTGGGGAGCTTGGTATGGGTCATGAGACCAGCTTCACTCCTGGCTTGTGCAGCCCAAAATAAAACTCCTTTCTGTTAAAAGGATGAAACCATGGTTTTTGTGTTTNTTGTTACATTTATATTTTCTCTTTCATGGTGTTATCTTTTCTCAGATATTCCTTGATCCTTGTCTTCTCATTGTTTGCAGAAACACTCTTGTTCCTGCATGAATTTCTGGGCTTTAGTTTTTGTCTTTGGTCTTTAAATAGAGGGTAAGTTAAAATAGTTGATTAGCTTTAAAACTTATTTTTCATAGATCCCTTGTAAAGAAGAATAATATCCTTAACATTATGGAATTCCATTTTGTTTAGCATTTGAAGAAACTGCCAAATCAGTTTTACAAAGTGTTCATACCATTTTACATTCCCAGCACCAGTGTGTGAGAATGCTAGTACCTCTACATACTGGCTGACATTTGAGAAGATCAGTCTTAATTGTAGGCTTCTCATAGGTGTGTAGTGGTATCTCATTGTGGATTTAACTTAACAGTTTCCTAATAACTCATGTTAAGCAACTTGGTCATGTACTTATTTGATGTCTGTATATTTTCTTCAGTAAACTGTCTATTTAAGTCATTTCCATTTTAATTGGATTGTTTGTTCTGTTAATGTCTGAGGATTCTTTATATATTCTGGATAAAAATCATTTATTACATATGTGCTTTTCGGCTATGTTTCTCAGTCTGAAACTTGTTCTTTTTTCTTAGTTTTAGCAACTCTTGCTAATAAAAACCACTCTTACAGATGAAAGATGGAGAAAGGTAAATTTTTATTTATTTTTTTTATTATTTTTATTTTGTCAATATACAATGTAGTTGATTATTATG
>NW_007737438.1:52605-53090 GCF_000696425.1 Galeopterus variegatus | reverse complement strand
ACCCCCTCACCCCATTCCTCATTCCATTACACTAAAAATTCCACCATCACAAACCACACAATGTCCCCACCGGACACCTTTTCTTTTTGGTGTAATGGAACCCTTTCCACTTTTATCTTTCCTAATACCTCCATCCCTTACTACCTAATCACTGTCGTTCCCCAACTAACTTTCTATTCCCGAGCAGAGCTTTTTCACCTTTTCTATCCACCCCCAAGACAGCGTCGAGCCGCCTTTCTCCCAGTCCTAGTGGAAATGTCCTTAACAACATCAATTGTTGCAACTGGCCTGTCGGGCGGGGCTTTGGGACATACTCTACGGGTGGTAAAAGACGTTAATAACAAACTACAAAAGGCCCTCACCTCCCCAGCTGAATCTCTATCTGCCTTACAAAGACAAATTACCTCCCTAGCTAAAGTTACCCTACAAAACCGCCGAGCACTAGACCTCCTCACGGCAGAAAAGGGCAGCACTTGCATCTTCCT
>NW_007737438.1:49381-50794 GCF_000696425.1 Galeopterus variegatus | reverse complement strand
TTCTCATTATTTGGGCCTCCAGGGGCGAGGAGGTTGTCCAGCCACCTGAAATGTAGAAAAAGCCTGGAGTCTGTAGTAAGATTTAAAAATCAGCATCTTTACTGTAGAATCCTCTAAGCTTTGACTCTTTCAGAAGAAAGATGCTAATGATGAAGAATGATAACCCAGTTGCAAGTCCTGACCATGATGGCAGAGAGCTGAAGTGTTGATGACCAAAATGGGCAGGCACCGTCTCCCCCNTTTATGCTAACAATTTGATGTCTTTCCCTTCTCTTAGCAAAGCCAGCCGCATTTGAATACATTGAACAGTTTAACCACCTCAACAGATTTCTGATCAAAGCAAGTGTGAAATAATTGTCCCTGCTTTGTACAGCAGAATTCTTTCTGCAAGCAAGTCAACAATACAGAGAGGAGATAATGCAATTCAAAAGGCGTGAAGACAGGGCTTCTAGAAGATGTATTTGCTAATATTATCCTACAAAATTGTTTCTTTTGTTTTCTTAAGTCTCAGCTGGGAGGCAGCAGGAGCTGAAACAATGTTCTCCCAGTGTAGCGATCTTCAAGATGCTTTACAGAATGAAATTACTTTCTAATAAGGAAACTCACTAGACTGTGGAAGAGCCTAATAAGAGAAGCCACGTCAGCCCCCGCTCCCCTTGCAGCTTAGGGTCATTTCAAAGCTGACACACGGGGGCCCTGCACCAAGTCTCCTGAGGCCACCACTGGAACGAAAGCCAGTGAGCAGAGCCCGGGTGAGAGAGGGCTGAGCTGAGGGTGAGCCCTGCCTCCTGGCCTCCTGCTTTAACATCTAATTCTCATTATTTGGGCCTCCAGGGGCGAGGAGGTTGTCCAGCCACCTGAAATGTAGAAAAATCCTGGAGTCTGTAGTAAGATTTAAAAATCAGCATCTTTACTGTAGAATCCTCTACGCTTTGACTCTTTCAGAAGAAAGATGCTAATGATGAAGAATGATAACCCAGTTGCAAGTCGTGACCATGATGGCAGAGAGCTGAAGTGTTGATGACCAAAATGGGCAGGCACCGTCTCCCCCGTACCCCACCCTCCCGAGTCCTCGCTGGTTTAACCTGCATCCCGCCTGCCAGCCTTGCTAAACCCCTTGTCCTGGATCACGATCACACTGGGGGAGGAAAGGGACCTCAGAATCTGCAAAGGGTGGAGTTGTCCCTGGAACAATGGGTCCCAAACTTTAGCACCAAATATATCAGCATCCCCTGGAAAGTTTATTTGAAAAACACAGAGGGCTGCCTGCCTATACGAGTCTGTTTCTGTTGCTTACGACAGAATACCTGAAACAGGGTAATGTATAAAGAAATGAAACATTTTTTAGAGCTCTTGAGGCTGGGAAGCCCAAGGTCCAGGGAACACATCTGGTGCAGACCTTTTGAGGGGTGG
>NW_007737438.1:46854-48809 GCF_000696425.1 Galeopterus variegatus | reverse complement strand
CTTGAGGCTGGGAAGCCCAAGGTCCAGGGAACACATCTGGTGCAGACCTTTTGAGGGGTGGGATTCTCTATAGGGTCCCCTAGTGATGCAGGATACTGCATGGTGAGATTGGGCCGAGCAAGCAAGAGTTAATGTGCTCATTCACTCTCCTTATAAAGCCATCAGAACCACGCCTATGACCACTCATTAAACCATCAACCTATTACTCCATCAGTGGATCAACCCATTTTGAGATCCAGTCACCTCTTAAAGGCCCCACCTTCCATCACCATACTGGGGATTAAGTTCCAACACAAGCTTGGGGGACATTCGAACCACAGCACCACCCAGAAGTTCCCAATTCTGTCAGTGCAAGTGGGGTCCGAGGATCTGCACCTCTAACAAGCTCTGGGTGAGGCTGATGCTACTACCCAGAGCACCACCTCTGCAGAACCACCAACCTCGAATGTCACTAGATAAGCCATGAGAGGACGTGAAATGCTCACTGCAAGCTGACCCTTAGGAGCTGCTCACTAGTGCCCGGCTGCCACATGTTTTCTTTAATACCTGTCAGATTATTGCACATTTTAGATTTGGGTTGAAGGCACAGTGCCTGGGTTAGAATCACAGCTTCCCATCTATGTTATGGTCTGGAGGAAATCTCCTAACTTCTCGAGAGAATCTTAGTAGAGACGTCTATAAGGTGTGTAAGAATGAAGTGTGTCCACGCAAGCAGAACCCTCAGACTGCCTGGTGTGTGGAGCGTTCAAGGAAGGTGGTGATTTTATTCTCATTTTCAGCAGCCTGTGACATGAATGATGTCACATGACCAACTCTAATAAGTCAATGTCAATGGATCACAATGTCTTAAAGCATCCACATGTAGCCTCTGCATGTGTTTCTGTGACTCTGTCCCAGCCAGATGTCAATCATGTAGTGTCTCCTTGGCCTAAATGAATAAGAGTATTTCATGCTTTTATGTTTAAGATGACAACTTAGTAGAAAGTTGGAAACAATATGCAAATAAATACAAGAAACTCTTAAGGAGTAAGTGTTAGGTCTACAAGAAAAACATGGTTCTATAGCAAGGTAAATACTGTACCAGATATTCATCTGATTATTGTGAGGCTTGCCAAGGAAGAAAAGTGATTTTACAGCCATTCAGATTTTTTTTAAGGGGGCAGGAGGAAGTGAAGACAGAAAGAACAGGAAGGGAAAAGGGAAATGAAAAGAAAGAAGGAAAGCAAAGGAAAAAGACATGTCTGGAAGCATCAGGTGGGTCTTCCTTTAGCTGGGTATGGACCTTCCCTGGTGGTTCCGTGTACTGGCATCACACCTGGACGATGCACCAGTGTGGCGGTATTCACCCAGTCTCAACAGTCCCTGGAAACCCAAGTACCAAATGAATTCACACAAGGCTTAGCCCCGAAGCTGCTGCCCTTCACAGAACCCTAGGATGTCTTTTGTCACCTGAGCCCTGAACAGTGTCACCAGGCAACAGACACCCTCCACCTAGGATGGGGAGGTGCCTGCTCCCAGCACGGCAACTCTGTAGTGCCTTCCCACCATCCCTGATTGCTGGAGATGTCTGTTTAAATCACCTCGCTATTCCGTAATCAGCACGCTCCTCCTGACCCATTAATTCAGCAAAGCTGCAGGCTGGTATTTGGGGCCTCAGAATCATGTCTGATTGCATACAAACAGCGCGATCAGCAAGAGCGGGAAAACAAACACCAAGCAAAGTACAGGAGAGGTTACCACAGGTTAGATGTGGTAACTGAACAGAAACACACAGACATAGATGTGCATAGCTACACATGCACACAAACATTCACGTCACACACATGCACACATGTGCACGTGTGTGTGCAAACACATGTGGACGTATACACACATATACACGCTGACGTGCACGCATAAGCACATGTACAAGGACACAAAACACATGAGTGCACACACATGTAAAAGCGTGCTTG
>NW_007737438.1:35687-45973 GCF_000696425.1 Galeopterus variegatus | reverse complement strand
ATTCATGCAGACACAGACACACATGCTCACTCACAGACACACACACATGCATATACACCCATGCATATCAGTGTGATGCGCTGTCTTTTCAGCAACAGAGAGACTTAATAAACTGGAGACATTTTTAAGGCCTCCCCTCTAAGAAGAAGCCACTATTTTGAATTGTTGGCTGAGGCAACAATATTCTAAAGACCAAGACTTTGAACTTGGGCCCCCAGCATCCCACAGCCTCAATTCCCATCCTGCAATGCACTGCACGGGACCCTTCCTTCTCAGGGCACTGGGTAGACCCAATGTGTCCTCTCATCGCATGATGGCTTGCCTTCGGGTCACCCGGCCACCCCAACTCCTGTCAAGCACCATGAAGGCTTCCATATCTGGAGACCAAGTCAAAGGAAGGCAATGCCACTGCTTTTCCTGTATTTAGCCTTCGCTAACACACTGGCCAGAACTGAGCACACCTACACAAACCTCCGGTACTGCAGGCTTCCTCCTTAACTAAAGGGACCAGTCCCTAAGCTGAGGCAGGAAAACTGTGAAGCAAGCAGAACATGGAAAACCAATACAAGGACATGAGACCAGCTCGGGAGCAGTAGACAGGGGCCTCCTGTCCCTCCTTTGCCTGTCTGCTCTCTATACCAGCAGCGAGGTGTTCCCGGCAAGTAGGCAGGGGCCTGGGGGGCACCCAGGTGTGGGTGACAAGGGGAGGGTGGGACAGAATGCACCCTATACCCTGTCTGCAGACCAGTCATCCCCTCGTCACTGGGCTGGAGCAAAAATGAACACTTCACTAAAGGTTTTCAGCATCCATGAGCAAATTTCCTTTCTCCTCTCCCTCTGAGTCTTTACTCTTACATAAATGTGTTCAAAAANCACATGTAAAAGCGTGCTTGCATGCACACATACACCCAATACATATATAGACCTATCCATGAATGCACACGCCTATACATGCATGCACACACATAAGCACACATTCATTCATGCAGACACAGACACACATGCTCACTCACAGACACACACACATGCATATACACCCACGCATATCAGTGTGATGCGCTGTCTTTTCAGCAACAGAGAGACTGAATAAACTGGAGACATTTTTAAGGCCTCCCCTCTAAGAAGAAGCCACTATTTCGAATTGTTGGCTGAGGCAACAATATTCTAAAGACTAAGACTTTGAACTTGGGCCCCTAGCATCCCACAGCCTCAATTCCCATCCTGCAATGCACTGCACGGGACCCTTCCTTCTCAGGGCACTGGGTAGACCCAATGTGTCCTCTTATCGCATGATGGCTTGCCTTCGGGTCACCCGGCCACCCCAGCTCCTGTCAAGCACCATGAAGGCTTCCATATCTGGAGACCAAGTCAAAGGAAGGCAATGCCACTGCTTTTCCTGTATCCAGCCTTTGCTAACACACTGGCCAGAACTGAGCACACCTACACAAACCTCCGGTACTGCAGGCTTCCTCCTTGACTAAAGGGACCAGTCCCTAAGCTGAGGCAGGAAAACTGTGAAGCAAGCAGAACGTGGAAAACCAATACAAGGACATGAGACCAGCTCGGGAGCAGTAGACAGGGGCCTCCTGTCCCTCCTTCGCCTGTCTGCTCTCTATACCAGCAGCGAGGTGTTCCCGGCAAGTAGGCAGGGGCCTGGGGGGCACCCAGGTGTGGGTGACAAGGGGAGGGTGGGACAGAATGCACCCTATACCCTGTCTGCAGACCAGTCATCCCCTCGTCAGTCACTGGGCTGGAGCAAAAATGAACACTTCACTAAAGGTTTTCAGCATCCACGAGCAAATTTCCTTTCTCCTCTCCCTCTGAGTCTTTACTCTTACATAAATGTGTTCAAAAAACCACCACTCAGGGGCCGGCCCAGTGGCACACTGGAGAGTGCGCTGCTTGGGAGCGCTGCGGCGCTCCCGCCAAGGGTTCGGATCCCATGTGGAGACCAGTTCCCGCTCACTGGCTGAGCGCGGTGCAGGTGCAACACCGAGGGTTGCGATCCCGTTGCCGGTCGTGGTACGGGCGCGACACTGTGGGTTGTGATCCCATTGCCGGTCACGAAAAAAAACAAAAAGGAAAAAAAAAAACAAAACCACCACTGTTTTCAGTGAAGTGACACTGTGAAGCTGCCAGACCTCTCTGGCTATTTGGGTGCTTGGCAAACATCTTTAACGACCCTGTTAAAATAGAGCCCGGATCTGCAGAGTCCAAACAGAAGGAGATTAGTGGCAAGGCCGGTGGCCTGGGGACAGCTAAGCAGGGGCTCTGGAAGAGACTGCACTCCTGATCTCTATCAGACAACCTTACGTAAGCGAGAAAAAACAAGCAGGAAAAATCAGCTTGCAAATGAAACCTAAATTTCCGAGTTGAAAGATGAAAATGTAAATTTTGTTTGTTTGTTTATTGGTATGGGTTTAACCCCCCCAAACAACCATAGAAGAGTTATAGTCAAGCCCTGATGTCCACCATTCGTCATTCTGTGAGAGTTTTCAGGCAATTTTAACACCCACTTTCATTCCATTTCTTCAAAAGCTGATAAGATGAACAGCAGGACGTTCATTAGGAGTTAACGTTAAATTGTTAAGCTGTCATCAACAGAAAGAAAAAAAAGGCCAGCTTATGAAAGCACTGCATTTTCAAAATTGCATGTGTGCCCACATGTGTGTGTCTGTGTGTGTGTGTGCGCACACGTGTGTGTGTGTTGTGTGAGAAGGAGAGAGAAATCCTTCAGGGTAACACACTATTTCTATACTTTTTCATCTCAGGGATGACAGGAAAGATTGTATTTCACTTGAGCCCTGTTTGCTCCAAGGACATTTCATTATATTTTAACCACAATCAGTTAATTACAATGAAAACAGACTTTGTGGTAATGGTCCAAGGTAAAAATCTGAGTAGTATTAGTGTATGAAATGACCCCATTTTTGTTTTAATCATATTAAGTTAATTGCCACCTTACTTGTTGTGATTGGACTAAGTTAAACATTACTTTGAGGTTCATGGGTTTCCATATGAATAGTTTCTATTTGCATTGCCACGTGTGCTGTTTAATCTGTCCCTTATAAGTACATTCATGTGTGAAGCATAATGCAACTTAATCGTGTATCATAATCACGACAAAAGTAGAATGGAATGAACACCAGGAAATTATCTCATTGAACCCTCTCAAGAAACTTCTTCTCTCTCCCACCTCACAAAGGAGCAAACAGATTCACAGAAAGCCATGAACTTGCCCAGGGCATGGCCAAGCAGGGCTGGAAACTGGCTCCAGACCTGGGTAATGACCCAGCCCACCTCACCTGTGCAGTTACCTGAGACCCCTTCACTGTCTGCGGAAGAAAACGCACAATTTCTCACCCAACCTATGATGTTTCCAGAGTGGCTCCTTAGCAGGGCTTTAATATCTTATCTTCACAAGTGTTAAGAGAAAGAAACCTCACCATGACAAGTTCACAACAGAATGGAGGAGACATACAACTCAATTCCAGCAGCCTCCGTGGCTGCCCCAAACAGCAGCACACTGCACCCGCCAGACTCTCAGCAGACTCCTCAGGGAGGTGCTGGGTTCTGTAATACTCCCTAGAGCTGGGAATATCTCTATTTTCTAAATTCAATTACATTTCTTATATCAATTAAATTTTTTAAATATTATTTTACTTCTTTCTTTTAATCTCACATCATTTCTTATTTTAACAAATTAATAAATAAGAAGCATTAAAGTACTTAACAAGTACTAAGTACTAAAAGGTACAAAGTACTAAGTACTAAGAGGTACGAAGTACTTAACAAGTACTAGGTACTAAGAGGTACGAAGTACTTAACAAGTACTGAGTACTAAGAGGTACTAAGTACTTAACAAGTGCTGAGTACTAAAACATATTCAAGTACTTAATAAGTACTAAGTACTGAAAATTACCTATTCATGACCCAGATGGAAAATATTATATGAGCACTGGGTGGCACGAACATTATTACCATGGTCCAGAAGAAGGGTAGGGGACTTTGGAGGAACTTCTGGTAGCCATGATCAGGCCCTGAACTATTATATGTTAGTTATCTGTTGCTACAGTAACAAAATGCACCAAAACTTAGCAGTTTAAAACAACTGTGACTATTGCCTCATATAGTTTCTAGGGACCAGGAATTTGGGAACAGCATAGCTGGCAGGTTCTGGCTCAGGGTCTCCCAGGAGCTTGCAGCCAAGCTGTCAGCCGGGGCTGCAGCCATCTGAAGGTTTGGCCGGGGCTGGAGGAGAATCTGCTTCCGGGAGGGCCTGTGCACGTAGCTAGCAATCGGGAGCTGCACACCTTCAGGTCTTCACCACAAAGACCTCTCCCTGGGGCTGGGAAAGGTTTCATTTTCCTAATGGAGTCATCTTTCCCTCTTCCTTTACTCCCTCCCTTCCCTATATCCCCCCCTCCTTCCTTCCCTTCTTCCTTCCTTCCTCCTTCCTGCTTTGAGCCTAGAACACACCCTTTTGGGGAAGCTGTCTTGCAAACACACAGCAACAAGCTTGAGGATGAAGGGTACAAGCTAAGGACAAAAGACGGGCAGGGGCAGGGCCCCGGAGCTGGGGAGAACGTGCAGTTGCTGCACCAGCCCTGCCTGAACTGTCTGTCTGGATCTTTTTTTTTATTTTTATTTTTTTCCTTTTTGTCTTTTTTCGTGACCGGCACGCAACCCTCGCGCCAACGGGATCGCAACCCTCGCGCCAACGCGATCGCAACCCTCGGTGGTTCGCCCGCACCTTGCTCAGCCAGTGAGCGGCAGGTCTGCATGTGGGATCCTAACCCTTGGCAGGAGCACCACTGCGCTCCCAAGCGGCGCACTGTAGCAGTGCGCCACCGGGCCAGCCCTGGATCTTTTCTAATGTGAGATGAATTTAATTCCTGCTTGGTTAAGGCTGTGAGTCACCTTTGTTATGAGCAGCCAAACCCCAGCACGACTGGTGTGATTAGCCCTGTACCACCTAAACTTATTCGGACACAGGAAATCTTTTTCCTGGTAGATCCTATTAGCAACAGCCCACAAAACTAGATCTGCTGATCACGTTTTTGGACCGTGATGACGTTATGACAGCCCATGCGCTGCTCTTCAGCGCCAACGGGATCGCAACCCTCGGTGGTTCGCCCGCACCTTGCTCAGCCAGTGAGCGACAGGTCTGCATGTGGGATCCTAACCCTCGGCAGGAGCACCACTGCGCTCCTAAGCGGCGCACTGTAGCAGTGCGCCACCGGGCCGGCCCTGGATCTTTTCTAATGTGAGATGAATTTAATTCCTGCTTGGTTAAGGCTGTGAGTCACCTTTGTTATGAGCAGCCAAACCCCAGCACGACTGGTGTGATTAGCCCTGTACCACCTAAACTTATTCGGACACAGGAAATCTTTTTCCTGGTAGATCCTATTAGCAACAGCCCACAAAACTAGATCTGCTGATCACGTTTTTGGACCGTGATGACGTTATGACAGCCCATGCGCTGCTCTTCAAGGGAAGGGGGAGGTAGGGATGGGACAGTGAGTTTTCAGGGAATGTTACCATAATTGAAAAAAAGTCAAAGAATGAAGCTCAGAAATACCAGAAGCATTAGGTCAAGAGTGTATTAGTCACCTTTGACTTCAGAGCAATTCTATGTTCCACTGTGAAATTTACAACCGAGTTTTCATGACTGATTTGCATTACTTGGACAGGAGCTATAATGAAAAACATCCTCCATGAACGAGCTATACTCCACAGCTGGTTGCTACCTCTGCCTTCTTCCACCTATAGTTATTCAGAATAAGCACCAGCTCTTTACTGTTATTATTTTACGAACTCCCGCGGTGTGTAAGTCTGGGAGGCAGTGTGCGGCTATGAGAAAAGAATGAAAGTAGGACTTCAGGGCTGTCCTGGGGCTGGGCGTTGCAACAGGGTGACCACCGGCCATGTGGAGCTACTGAGCACTTGAAACGTAGCTGGTCTGAATCGAGATGCACTGTCAGTGTAAAGCACACACAGGATCTCGAAGATTCAGTATGAAAAGGAATGGAAAATATTCATTAATAATTTATACAATAAATACATATCGAAATAACATTTTTGATGAGTTTGCTATATATATTAATATTAATTTTCTCTGTTTCCTACTATTTTTCATAATGGGGCTGCCAAAAAATTTTAAATTATAAATATGGCTGGTGTCTATGGCTGGCATTATATTTCTATTAGACAGTGGGTCCTAGACACTGTTTTCTCATTACTATGTTGAGACTATCTGGGGGAATCTTTGGGTCTCAGTTTCCCCATCTATAGAGTGAGTTGATGGGAACATGTTGTTCCCAGCTTTAGTATGAGTGAAATTTCCTCCTTCCCTTTCTTGTCTGTTAAGAAAGACGCCACTTAGATAGAGTCAGAAAGTCTGCTGTGAGCTCTGTTTCTGCCACTCCCTGCATAAGGGACTTTGAGAAGGTCAATAATGTTTTTTAGTGTCAGTTTTCCATGGGAGAAACCCATATTTGAAATGTTTTAAATAAAGTCCTACCCCAATGTTAAGCCGGCTCTGTGTGGACATGTGGTTGTCTTGAAAGTTAGTGTGTTTATTCACAGAGACAGAAAACAATACTGTATTTAGAGAAAGGTCTTTTGAATAATGGAGGCACATCTCCCAGGAGCCTGCAACCTGACACTGAAAGTGTAGAATTACATACGATGCTTCCCACAACTGCCACATTAGGTAGTTTTAATCAGTCTGCTGAAGGTCAAAGCAATTTGCATGTAGGGTCCCAACAGGAAGCAGATCTCAATAAGACAACAAATATGTGCCAGGCACTATTCCAGGAACTCAGAATACAGCAAGAAACCAAAAAATCAAGCCTGGCTTCTTCTGCTCATGGTGATTACATTCCTGCAACTCCAGAAGTTCCAGTGTTGCATGGATTAGTGCAGTAGCAGTTAGGAACAAAAGTAGCTAGCACAAAAGATATGCAGGTAAAAAAGGTTCTATAAACATGATCGAAAGTTCCTCTCTATTAAAGCTGGAACTTTTGAAAAAGTATATCCAAACTGTCTAGGTATTCTGCAAAGAGGTGATCTCCTGTGATAAAGTACATGACAGGTCAGGGATAAACAAGAAGATGTAACAGGATAGAAGACAACGGAATTCCAAGGTGATGCTAGAAGCCAAATGAGAGGAAATGCTGAGGATCAGAAACAAAGGGAAACAGGCAGGCCCTTAGGCAATTTCCTGAATTTCGGCTTCAGGGCGGGTTTATCAGACTTTGAGCAGCAGTTTGTCCAACATCCAAGCTTGAAGGTTCAGGAACCAACGGGCCACATCAGAAGGTACTTTATAGATATAATTGAATATTCTTCCTATCACTATCTTGTGTGTACCAATAATGAAGTTAAAACAATTCACCAAGATCTTTCACAGAATACTAGCTCCTGGTGTGGCCCCAGACCTTCAAGATAAGAATTGCCCCATAAAAAGATCCCTGGGTGACTCACAAGCATGTTGACACACCTCTCTTCAGTAAAGTCCTTATTCCAATGACTTCAAATACCATGTCTACATAAATGACTCCCACACTGACCTTCCCCAGTCCTTTTCTTCTTTTCCTTTTTTTGCAGCTGGCCGACACAGGGATCGAACCCTTAACCTTGGCATTATCAGCACCACACTCTAACCATCGAGCTAGCCAGCCAGCCAGCTTCCCCAATCCTTTATAACAGCACGTGTACCCTATCGTTACATAAAACTGCTGCAGCCTTCTCTGCGAGCTTCCTCCTGGTTCCTCCTCTGGTAGCTGTGCTGTTCATTTGGCATTTGCAAGTCTTCTCTGTGTCCTAGAGTCACAACAGTGTGGTCTGGAGGCTGCTGTCCCCGCAGCCCTGTGTTTCCCAGGAGACATGCACAGCTAAGCCTCCACGTGTTACTCGCAGAACCACAGGCTGTACTCGCAGACGTTCTTTACATTATTTATGGTTCATTCTCTGTTTTGTGGCTTTTTTTTTCTTTTTTCTCTTTCTGGAACTGCTGTTATTTCGTTATTGTACCTCCTGGTCCTCTTACATTCTCTCTCCTGTTATCCATGTCTCTTTGTCTTTTTATGCCAATCTCTAGGAGATTTCCTCAACTTCATCTCAGGCAGTCAGCCCTGCCTGTACTCACCCACATCCGCTGGCATGTAAATGCCCACATCTGCCAGCATGGCTCCAACTGCCTGCACCTGCAACTTCCCTTGGGGACTTCCTATTGCAACCAGATTGTACTCTGCTCCTGTGGGCAGCAAGCTGTAAATGCAGAGGAATTATTCAGCCTTGGGAGCAGCTCTCAACTAATGACCAATGGTTTTATTCCCTCAGCATGTTTCCTTGGAGATATACCCAAGTTACTGCATATATCAATGGGTTCCTTTCTATGGCTGAGTAGTATTCCACAGTATGGGTGTGCCACAGGATGCTGAACCATTCACCTGTTCAAGAACATCAGGAGTTGTTTATTGGGACTATTATGAATAAAGCTTCTGTGAACATTCATATACAGGTTCTTGTGTGAACATAAATTTAACTTCTCTGGGGTAAATGCCCAAGAGGGCAATTGCTGGGTAGTATCATATTTGCATGTTTTAATGTTTCTGAAGAAGCACCAGCGCTGAGCTAGAGAGATATGGACGTTACTTAATAGCAGTGGAAAGTGTTCACCAACTTTTGGGCAGGTAGGATGCAAAGCCCCAACTTCACTCCATGAAAGGTAATGACGCCATGCAATATGGAGACTAAATTGGACATGAAGAGCCCGTGCCACCACGGTAATCAAAGGTAGGAGGACAAAGCATGTGAACCAGGAGGAAGCCAGTGGGGATGCGCAGGAGAAATGGGCCCAAAGGCAAGGTTCTCTGAGACCCTACAGAGTTAATCCTGCAGCTGGAAAAAGAATACCCTTGTGAAATATGCCCCTCTGGACTCCTTCAGCCCTCAGGAAGACATTTGGGGAGAAATATAAACAAAAGCAAAATAGAAACTAGCTGTAGTTAAGTGTATTTTTAATTAATGTACCCGTATAGCATTAAAAATGATTCCTATAAACAAAAATGATGGCTTAAATAATAGCTGAGAGAAAACTTTCCACTTCGTTTTTTTCTTGTCTGTAGCCTCTGAATCGTGCTTTTAGTAAAATAAAACATGACATGCTTCTGGGGGTAAATTATGATTTCCTTCTAATATATTTTAATTCAAACTATTTTCAGATTGCCTGATCTGAAAATTGCTCCCATATCTATATAAAAAGCACATGTATTTTGAGAAATAAAAGATGAGAAACAAGAAGAAAAGGAAACTAAAAAAAAAAATGCTGCAGCCTGTCTGGTTACGACTGGAGCCAAGAATCTGATGTCCTGAGAAAATAATTCTCTCCAACAGTTTTAGAAGAGGAAGAACCAGACAAAAATAATCCTCTGGCAAATGGAGTCTGTACAAGAATCCATCAAAAAATCTAATTTCAAAAATATATTTTCTCACCTGTACATCTTATTTTGGATACCTTAAAGACAAATTATTATTAAATTATTCTAAACCTTTTTAAAGAATTATGCCACATTTATTGCAGTCCACTATCTCTTTCTTATTACAGTGTTAAAGTTGGGAAGTTTTTTGTTTGTTTGCTTGTTTGTTTGTTTTGGTACATTTTTTACAATGAAAACTTAGAGGTAGAAAGCAAGCCCACCATTCCATTTTTCAAATTTGGCTGCTCAGGAAAGCCAGTCTCACTGAAGGAGAAAACCAAGCAAAAGAAACAAGAAAACAGAAAACCTGCAAAGGTATATTTGTGCTAGGTTTTGTTAAGCCAAAGGGATAGCACAATTATTGAAATTTGTCTACATAAAGCAACCATTAACAACCCATAGTCAAAGAGACAAAGGGATTCCGGAATCTGAGCGTTGCTTCCCATAGGTTAGCATGTTTCTCTGGTGGCCTTTTTCTCCAGCCTGTTTCTGTTTTCTACATACAAAGAACCCACGGTTCTTGTTCCAAGAGTGAATTTAATGAGACATTAGGCTACGCTTCACGTCCTAGAGCCACTCCCAAACTCTGAAGCTGATTCTCAGGAAGACGTATCCGGTGCACAAATAGATCAGTTTGTCAGGCTCTCAGCCCTTCCAGCAAATTATTCAGCAGATCAGATGAAACAATTTTTTATTGATAATCTTTAAAGTATCCAAAAATTGAATACAGATATTTTTATACATCAATTAAGTTTTTCTTCTTAGAGCCAATGTACCTCCTTCTATAAAGTTCCTTTTTCT
>NW_007737438.1:32067-32620 GCF_000696425.1 Galeopterus variegatus | reverse complement strand
TTGTCTGACTATACCTATATACCAAGATGAAATTCTTATCATGTTAGCCAAAGTCTCTTTTAGCCAAATGAATCAGAATATATTCATAGAATCAAATGTATGAGAGCTCACAGATAAGTAGAATAACTCAGTTCGTGAAATTATATGAGCAAATCCAATATTCAGAAGGCCTCTAAAGAGAACACAGCCTGTCGTGCACAATAAAATTTAAAACAAAAATTAAGAAGATTCTCCCACCGTAGCAGGGAGTTTCTCAAGCACGGAAAACTGCCTTCTGTATTCTGGGTAATTATCCAAAACATAAAATGTCTATTTAATAGTCCTTTCTTCAGCCAGACGTTTCTCCATCCACAACACCACCTTCTCTTCCCAAAGGCCACCTTCAACCTGTAAAAATAATGAAGGAAATGTAGTCCATGACTCTCCTCCTTTCTTGTAATTCTGAATTTTATTTTTCATTCTTTGCATCAAGGGAAAAGAAACATGGCACAGATTGGCTCTTTTGTGTGCCTTTCTTTTTTTTTTTTTTTTTTTTTTAACCTTTTTTTGGGCC
>NW_007737438.1:29809-31272 GCF_000696425.1 Galeopterus variegatus | reverse complement strand
GTGCCTTTTTTTTTTTTTTTTTTTTTTTTTTAACCATTTATTGGGCACTTGCTATGACCAGACAGTTGTTGAAAGCATTCAGCTATTCAACTAGTACTTCTGATATAATCCCCCATAGCCACTGGGGTTAGGACCGTTGTCCCCCTTTTCATAAAAAGGAACTGAGGCTCAAAGACAGGAAGAAATTCTGCCCAGTTCATACAGCAAGTATGAGACGTGATACGAGTTTGAACTGGTAAGTCTGATACCAAAGCCTACATCCTTAACTTACTCCATATCCGTGGTCATTTTTAGCTAAAAAAAAAAAAAAACAGCCACCAAAAAGCATCTGTTCTCAGTGGCCTTAAAATAAGCTATTTTATCATCCATCCCATGGGGCTGAACAGAGTGTGAGCTATCCCAAAAAATCTGGGAGTCCCCTGTTCAGGGGTTTTATACAAGTGCCTCAGACATTCCAGAAACCTAACAAAAATGGCAGCGATGCTGCTACGTACTATTAATGTGTAAAGAAATACACTGAAATGGGGTTTTCCCTAATTTACAAGGCTGCAATTGAAAAACAAAGTACTTGTTTAATTCAATCACTACAGGAGATTCCAAAAACAGAGTACCTTCTAAGGAAATGATTATAGTCAAGGACTAGGATTGACTGACGGATTGGTGTGAGGTCAACAACATTGAGACATATTTCATTGTCGTTCCAGGCCTGTATGTTCTAGCATTACATATCACATTGTACATGTTTTTGATTGGTGTTAAGATGAGAGACACAACAGTGGTCCATTCAAAATCAGAATCAGCTTCTAAAACACAGGTCAATCTATGGAAATTGATAGCAAATGTGTAATTAGGAAAAAAACAGCAATTTTTACATTGGAAAGTGAGCTTCCTTTGTGTATTAGTCCATTTCTGTTGCTTATAACAAAATATCTGCAACTGGGTAATTTGCAAAAAAAAAAACACCAAAACTTATTGCTCACAGTTTCAGAGGCTTGGAAGTCCAAAGTCCAGGGAACACATCTGGGAGGGAATATTTTGGTGGTGGCTTTATAGCATCGCAGGGGTCTCACCTGGCAGAAAATGGCAGAGCAGAGAGAGAGACTGTCAGGTGCTCTCCTTTTAAACCCCTCAGAGCCACACCCCTGACCACCGTTATTAATCCATTCACTGCAGCATGGCCCTCAATCTAATCACCTCTCCAAGGCCCCATCTTGCAATTACCGTAATAAGATTTCCCACCCTCCCTATAGTCACAGTGGGAGCCATGTTTCTGATACCTGGAACTTTGGGGGACACAATTTAAGGTTCGATGAGTTGGGGGTGCATTCAATCCACAACACTTTGCTAATGGCAAGCTGATTGCTGCAAACACACACACACACACACACACACACACACACACGTGTAGGAGGGTAATCAGTAGGTTCAATTCCATTTGTGATAGGGACTCAATAATTCATTAC
>NW_007737438.1:24585-28918 GCF_000696425.1 Galeopterus variegatus | reverse complement strand
AGCATGATGGTAGGTTACTGACCTCTTTTTTTTTTTCCAAGATATCTAATGCAATGTCCAAAAATTTAAATAGGAATCATCAAACACAGTTAAAGCTGAAAGAGTCTTTCTAAGGCACTGATGCAGTATCTCATTTAAATGATTAATCTAAAGCTTAAACAGGTGGCCTGAATCGCCCACCTTCACTCCATTCATGAAAGTTGCCTGAGTCAGCCAAGAAAGTCCTAGTAGGGACCTGTCAGGGACTTTTCTCACCCTTTTTGACATCAACCTTTGGGAAAAAAGGGGGGAAATGAGTCTAATTGTGGGAAAAAGGAAAGATCAAAATGGCCAATGTTCCGACAGACTTAACAACTGTCCAGAAATGAGCAAGTGAGCATGCTTGTTAAAATAGAGCCACAATGGTGGAATTAGGGACACCCACAGATGGCCAGCCAGAGGCTAGCAGAAAAGGAGACATGCACTAATACCCGAATCATAGATGTTGCTGATCTCTGCACGTTAGGAGCTTACAGACTAAAAGAGCTAGAGCAACACAGACGTGCAGAAAGCAGATGCCAGAGAAAACAACTGGTGCGTTCGTTCTGCACGTCCCAGCCAGGACTCAGAGCATCACTACCTGCTACTAGCATCCACACTAAAGACACGGGAAGAAACTAGAAGAAATGGGGCTAAGGGACAGCCCTCACAACAGTGAACAACACACTGAATATGTGTAACATTAATGCACGAATGTTTGCTCTTCATTAACAGAAGTCATTGCTTCAATTGTCACCAATCATTTGGGTTTTTTTTAACATCCCTTTTCTGTGCATATGTGTCGACTCAACTCTTTTCATTTATAATATGTGTCGACTCAACTCTTTTCATTTGTAAGCCTCTCATGTGTGGAGATCAGCAACATCTATGAACTGAAACAAATAGCAGGTAGGCAGGGAAAATACATTAGACATCTTGGGGATTAAAAAAGTCACTGAAATGTAAAAGGCGATAGACGGAATCTACTCTAAGCTGAACACAGCCAAGAAAAGAAATGGTGATTATAAGACTGAATCAAGGAATCTTCCCAGGACAGGGAAACAAAAAGTTTAAAATTGGTTTAAGCAAAGGACTACTGAGAAACTCCAACTTATGTCAAACTGGAGTTCCAAAAGAAGAGAACAAAGTGGAGAAAGCCCTCAGCGGCCCAGATCACACCTTAATCATCCTGGAAACGATCAACGCTCCACAAATGCCTCAAACTGAGTAACTGGGAAGTCTGCAAGTGTGAGCTTCCATGTTTCTTGCTCTTTTCTAAACTACTAGCCTCTACATACTCTTTAAGATTTGCAAAGCTTTCTTCCCTTATGGTATCTCACTTCACCCTGTCCCAGCAGCCTTGTGACATGGGTGTCACTAAACTCTTTCCCACATGAGAAAACTAAAATTTGTAGGGAAATGCAGAAACTTGCCCTCAATCCCACAGCTAGAGAAAAACGACCCAGGGTGCAATGGTTTTTAAATATGTCCATAAATTCTTTGATATTCAAAAGTAGAGCCCAAGTCCTCTCCCCTTGAGTGTGGGCTGTATTTAGTGACTTGATTCCAACAAATAGAAGTGGGTGAAGAGAAGGCATGTGACTTCCAGCATGAAGTTATAGGTGGCACTGCGTCTTCCACCTTGCTCTATCTTGGGTCACTTGCTCTGGGGAAAGCCAGCATCCATACTGTGAGGATGCTCAAGCACCCTCTGGACAGGTCCAATAGTGGATTGAATTATTTCCCCCAAAAACTCATTGAAGCTTGAATTGTAGCCCCCACATTTTATGTATTAGCAACTTAGCCCCCACTGTGACTGTTAATAGGGTGGGAAATCTTATTATGGTAATTGAAAGGTGGAGCCTTGAAGAGATGATTGGATTGTAGGACCATGCAGTAGTGAATGGATTAAAAATGGTGGTCAAGGGAGTGGTCCTGAGGGCTTTAAAAGAAGAGGGGAGTCTGTCTTTCTCTCTCTGCTCTCTCTGCTCCTACTATCTTGCAATGTGAGACCCCTGGGTTGCTGTCACCACCACCAGATGGACTTTGGACTTCCCAGCCTCAGAAACTGTAAGCAATAAATTTTGTTTTTCTTTATAATTACTCAGTTCTGCGTATTTTGTTATAAGCAACACAAAACAGATTAATACAGGTCCGCTTGGTGAGAATGAGACTTTCTACCAGATGCCTCCTACCAAAAGCCATGTGGGCAAGTCATCTCAAAAGGAGATCCTCCCACCCCAGTCAAGACTTTATTAGATGACTTCATCCATGGCTGACATCTTAACTGCAAATCTCATGAATGACCCTGAGTCAGAACCCACCCAGCTAATTTGCTCCCAAATTCCTACCCCGCAAAACTAGATGATAACAAATGTTTGTTGTTTCAACCTACAAGGGGGTGATTCATTATGCAGCACTTGATGAGAAATACACTAGGAATTAAATCCAGGGGTCTGGACCCAAAGCCCTTCCATTTGACAACTTGGGACTTCTTGAAAGTCAAAAATAAAAATATTTTTACCTTTTCAACTTACATTTCCCTAACAGTCAGTTCAGTCTTTGTCAATTATATCACTTTTTTCTGCACCTATTTATAGTAATTCTTGCATTCTTGACACAAGAGTCTCCCCTACTAGATCATAAGGGCCATGGGAACAGGGGACAGACCAGTTTGGGTCTTCATGCATCCCTAGCATGAAGTTTAGTGCTCAGTAAGTCATAAGCCCTGGATAAGTATTTCTGGATGAATACATGAGTGACCGAATACATACGACAAACAAGTCTGCCACAGGCACCTTGTTCTCATTTTACACTGACCCAGAAAGGAATGAGTTTCATACCTAAGAAGGAAGAGGGGATTCTGTTGGAGTCATAATTTTTACTGATCTGAGCTCCCCAGACAAGGTTTGTTTTATTCAGAAAAGAGCAGGATGTATGACTTTTTACCAACATGCAAAAATCCCCAGGCTATGCAAAAATACGAACCTTTCGCTTCCCACTGCAGGCAGACTGCAGGTTTGGGGCAGCAGGCCCTCCCACAGCAACGGCCGGCCTACCTCACCTACCCGTGACCGTGTCCCACCTCCAGCCACAGAGGGCCGCCACCAGCACCGGGTAAAGACAGCGTGTTTCCAGGCAAGTCGTGTGTTCACACAGGAACGGTACATCACCATGCAGGATGACGTGGCAATGGATTTTCACTTTTTGGGAAATGCCTAAACACCCAGATGTTATTTCACAGCCAGGGAAAAAATAATAATAATGTGTGAGGGAAACAAAATGCAGAAAGCATCTATCAGGCATGACTGAAATAAGAAACTTGAGGGACACAAAACGTTGCCACAGCCATGCAGCTTTGATGGAAGACTGAACAGTTTTACAGTCGCCTCAAACACAGGATGCAATGTCACACGCACACTTTTCATATGGTCCGCCCCCTCTCAGCAGCACTCTGTCATCTCCCCCCTGTGGCCCACTAACCTTCTGCAATGACAGGAATGTTCCCTGCCGTCTTTTGTGGCCGCCACTGGCTACACTGCTTGTCCAGCACTTGAAATGTGGCTAGGCTGGCTGAGAACTGAATTTTAAAAATAATTTAATTGTGGCTGATTATTAATTTATTATTAATTACTATACTGATTCTAGTTCATTTAAATTTAAATAGCCACATGTGGCTAGAAGCTATCATATAGGACAGAGCTGCTCCAGAACAATTTCCCACAGATGGCTCACTGGACTCAAGTGACTGGAGTAATTTAGACTGAAGACAGGCTGAGAACACTAACGTCTTGCTCACAGGCCCTTTGCTAGCTCTCTGCGGGGCTCCCTGACTCTACCCCCACCAAACTCTGCCCATGGCCAGGCTGCGGAGCAACTGGAACCTCGCCCCCTGCTGGTGGGGGTGTGAACTGGTATAACCAGTTGGGGACACCCTCTGTAGACATCTACCAAAACTGAGCCCTCCCACTGCTGGGTGTACACCCATCAGAAATGGGTACCTATGATCGCCCATTGAGACATGCAGTTGGATTCTCCTAGCAGCACTCTTCAAAGTACCCTAAAACCAGAAACACCCCAAATCCCCACGACAATGGAATGGATACTACACAGCAGGGGAACCAACGATCCACAGCTCCTATAGCAACAGTGATGTGTCTCACAAACATGTGACAAGCAAAAGCAGCTAGACACAGCATGATTCGATGCACAAAAAGTACAAAATTGGGTACAATGAGTTCATGCTGCTCAGACAGGTGGGGGTGGAGGTGGCTAGTAATAGAAGGGGACAGAAGGGGTGTCCAGGGTGCTGCGA
>NW_007737438.1:22852-23447 GCF_000696425.1 Galeopterus variegatus | reverse complement strand
TCTTGGCACAGTATTGGTCACAAAATCCGTTTCATAAACTCTTTTAAGCCAACCGCATCTTTTCTGCTATTTCTTAAACTAGCTTCAATGAGTGGCAAAGACAGGTATTATCTCATACTTTCTGTGAATTTTCAAAAAGCTGAGGTCAGTTAAGCACACATTTCCTTGCACACATAAAAACGGAAAACACTGCAACTAAAAAGACTCTGGAATTTTCCATCCTCACAGCTGTGGCTGCACCGTATCCTTCACTTGATGGAACTCACTCCCGCAATCCCACACAAGCAAAATAGTTTCACTCCATTACAGCCAGGCCGCAGCATAGGGCAAAGGCATCGGAAATAATCAAGAGAAGAAGAAAAAATAACTCAAAATGTGGTGAAAAGCATGAAAGTTGTTATCACGTACTAGATCAAGAATTGGAAAATTCATGGTAAATTCTATCTTCATGAGTTTCCAAAATGACAGCTGCCTACTTAGTAGGTTTATTCTTTGGCTCATAAACTAGGAGAACAGAGGACAAGAGAAACGTGAACCCGTGGGCTGGTCCTAAATTAAGGTGGTCATTTACAGGAGCCCTCGCTGAGATCACACA
>NW_007737438.1:18287-20440 GCF_000696425.1 Galeopterus variegatus | reverse complement strand
AACAGACTTTTAAATCAAAGGCAGCTAATGTGCAGACCAGCCAGAATTTTCCATGAAAAAGACTCTTTCTACAGACAAACATCAAGTCTTCTGAGGATGTATATTTAGGAGCAGAAGCCACGCAAGGCATGGCTCCAGAAACACAAATAAGACACAAGCTGCCCTGAAATAGCTGAGAGTCCAATTGGGAAAACAGATGCATACACAAATATTTTCTTTAAATGTGTGTTATCACAGAGTCTCTCTAAATAGTTGAGCAACTCCAAGCCAATTTAATTTGTAAGAGATGATGTTAAACATGGAAGTAATATTTCCCTTTGAATCAATATTACTAACAAAATACAAGAAGAGTCACACAGGAAAAAAAACTGGCGCACATCACTCCTTTCCCCCTCCTACATCTTGTGCTGCCAAGGACAAGAGTACAGAATTTCCTTTCTTAAAAAAATGCCAATAAAAGATCATTTTTGGTTTTGCTCAATTGTTCTTGTATGTTTGTTTTGTTTTGTTTTGTTTTTGCTAAATAACTTGAGGTTAATATTACTAAGAGGGGTTAGGAATACAATTAAGCTAAAACATATCATCAGAGTTAGTTTGAATAATAATCCTGGTCTTAGTAGCCATCCAAAAGTGTTTTTTTTTAAAAAAAAGATGACTGGTAAGGGGATCTTAACCCTTGACTTGGTGTTGTCAGCACCACACTCACCCAGTGAGCAACCGGCCATCCCTATATAGGATCCGAACCTGTGGCCTTGGTGTTATCAGCACCGCACTCTCCCAAGTGAGCCACGGGCCGGCCCACCATCCAAAAGTTTTGAAGACAAAATTGTGATATTGTTGAAATAACCAAGCCATGAAGATAAACTTAAGTTAAAAACAAAGTCACTTTTTCCATTGAGTCATTTCATACAATCAGACATAAAAATCCCCAATGCTGTGCACTGGACACAAATGGATAAATAAAGAATAGCTCCAGGGCCGGCCCGGTGGCGCACTGGATACTGCACCGCTTGGGAAGCGCGGCGGCGCTCCCGCCCGTGGGTTCGGATCCCACATGCAGACCGGTTCCCGCTCACTGGCTGAGCGAGGCGCGAGAGTGACACCGAGGGTTGCAGTCCCGTTGCCAGTCCCGGTCCAGTGCGGGGGCAACACTGAGGGTTGCAATCCGTTGCCGGACACGGAAAAAGACAAAAAAAAAAAAAAGAATAGCTCCTAACAAGGTGAAATATCTCCACAACAAGAACTACAAATCACTGCTGAAAGAAAATAAAGAGGACACATAAAGGTGGGAAGATATTCCATGCTCTAGGATTGGAAGAATTAACACTGTGAAAATGTCCATACTACCCAAAGCAATCTAAACATTCAGGGCAATCCCCATCAAAATACCAATGACATTCTTCACAGAAATAGAAGAAACAGTCCTAACATTCATATGAAACAACAGAAGACCCCAAATAGCCAAAACAATCCTAAACAAAAAAAATAAGGCAGAGGCATTGCACTACCTGACTTCAAATTATGCTACAAAGCTATAGTAACCAAAACAGCATGTAACTGGCATAAAAACAGATACTCAGATCAATGGAACAGAATAAAGAACCCAGAAATCAACCCATATACTTACAACCAACTGATCTTTGACAAAGGCAACAAGAACATACATAAGAGAAAGGACTGCCTCTTCAATAAGTGGTACTGGGAACACTGGGCATCCATTGTAGAAGAATAAAACTAGACCCGCACCTCTCACCATCTACCAAAATCAACCCAAAATGGATTAAAGACTTAAATACAATACCTGAAACTATAAAAGTCCTAAAATAAAACACAAGGGAAACACTTCAGGAAGTAGGACTGGGCAAAAACTTTAAGAGTATGTTCGGAAAAGCACAGTTGACAAAAGGAAAAAATAAACAAATGGAATTATATCAAACTAAAAAGCTTCAGCACAGAAAAAGAAACAATTAACAGAGTGAAAAGACAGCCTATGGAATGGGAGAAAATATTTGCAAACTATGCATCTGGCAAGGGATTAAAATCCAGAATATACAAAAAACTCAAACAACTCAACACTAAAAAAAAAAACACAAGTAACCTGATTCAAAAATGGGCAAAGCAACTGAATAGGCATTTCTCAAAGGAAGGTATAC
>NW_007737438.1:15365-17965 GCF_000696425.1 Galeopterus variegatus | reverse complement strand
CATGTTCATCACAGCTCTATTTACAATAGCCAAGAGTTGGAACCAACCTAAATGTCCATTGATAGATGACTGTATAAGGAAAATGTGGTATACATACACAATGGAATACTACTCTGCCATAAAAAAGAATGAAATTGTCATTCACAGCAACATGGATGAACTTAGAAAAAATTACGTTAAGTGAAATAAGCCAGGCACAGAAAGAAAAATACCACATTCTCACTCATAAGTGGGAGCAAAAGAAGGAAGGAAGGAAGGAAAGAAAAAGAGAGAAAATCATAATAATTCATTGAACTTTCACAAAGAGAATAGAACTGAGAGCACCAGAGGTGGGAAAGGGGAAGGTGGGTAGCAAGAAATTGGTAAAGGGCCACAAAAGGTGACTGGAGTGATGTGCCTACAAGCCAAGGAACATTGATGATTGCCAGCAAACGCCAGAAGCCAGGAGAGACAGGGTAGTGTCCTCCCTAGAGTCAGCCCTGCCCACAGCATGATTTTGAACTTCTGGCCTCCAGAACAGCCAGACAACAAGTTTCTGTGGCTTTAAGCTACCAGCTTTTGGGACTTGGTGACAGCAGTCCTGAAAAGTGCATACCCAGTTCATCACTTGCCCCCAACACATACCTAGTCATTTCTGCAGTGTTCACGTCCACAGACACTCATACATGGGAATGCACAGAAAAGTTTGAAAAGGGTACACACCCACCAGGAGTGGGTACCCCAGGGAGGACTCTGGAGGTGCCCCGGGAGATAGACCTCACCTTTCTGTACATTATCTGAAAGCCGGCAGCCAGAATGTGCTCATATTGCAACACAATGATATTTACACATTGCTTTTCATCCACGGCTCCTGGCTCATGCTACTCTCTGACCTTCTCCTGTCCTCCTTTCACCTGCTCCTTTTTCTCCCCGAGGCACGAAATTACCCCCATTTCAGGAGGGACCCCACCCTATGCCTGGGAGGAAGGAAAGTGACACAGACAGGTCAAGAGAAATCTCAATGAACAGGCCTCTCGGGGTTTCCCCACCCAGGCTGTCAGTGTTGGATCACAGCCTTTTTGTCCAATCACATTTCCACACAGCTGTGCATGCTTCAGTCATGCTTAGGCAATGAAGCTTCCATAAAAACCCAAGAGAACTGGGCTCGGAGAGCTTCCGGATATCCAAACACATGGAGGACCCTGGGGGGTGGTGCCCAGGGAAGGCATCGGAGCCCCATACCTCGCCCTGTGCATCTCTTAATCTGCATCCTCCGTAATATCCTTTGTAATAAACCGGTAAATGGAAGTACAAGTTTCCACAAGTTCTGTGAGCTGCTCAGGCAAACTAATTGAACCCAAGGAGGGAGTTATGGGAAACCCAATTTACAGCTGGTTGGTCAGAAGGTTCAGAGGCCTGGGCTTGTGACTGGCATCTGAAGTGGGGGACAGTCCTGAGGATTGAGCCCTCAACCTGTGGGATCCACCGCTGTCTCCAGGTAGATGGTGTGGGGATCGGATTGGAGGACACCCCGCTGGCATCTGCTGAAGAGCTGCTGTCTTGCTTGCCCGTGGGGAGAAACCCCCACACATGTGGCCACAGAAGTCAGTCTTCTGTGTTGCTTGTTGTGTTCTGAGAGCAGAGGAAAGACAGTGTGTGTTTTTACTCACTCACTCAAAGTAGCTCTTGAATAAGTTAAAAACTCTTTTTTTAAGGCAAAATGGTAAGAAGCATGCCCTGTACCCCTCCCTTCTCCTGAGACGAGCGCCCCTTTTTGGGTGTGCCTCCCCCATTCCAATCATTCGGCTGCGGGTGGGTTTTGGGATCAAGCCAGGTCTGTTGTGTCTGACAGAGCCCTTCCTTGTAGGGACAGCTGAACACCTACACCTGGGACATGCTCATCGCCACAGCCACTGCTCTGCAGGAACAGCTCAAGTGAGAGAACAAAGAAGGCCTCACAAGAGATGCAGAGACGCCGGGGCGAGCTTCTCCACGAGAACTGGTGGCCTTCAAGTCCCTGTCTCCACCTGCTCCAAAGCCAGCTGCACCTGTCCCCACTGACTGGAGCCAATGCTCTTTTTGACAGTGCAATTTGGAATTGGGTATCTGTCACTTACACTCAAAATAGGCCTACACAGAAAGGAACAGAACAGCACATTTGTATGCCAACGATTCGAAACAGCCGGCGGGAAAGGCACAACATTTTTAGTACCAAAAAGAAATGCACATTCTCTTTTAAAATGAGATGACTCTTTTTTTTGATTCAGTGACATCTATGCTGTGTGTGTGTCTCCCCTGAACTAAAATTCTCCTCCTCCAAGAAATGGTATGATAAGTATTTTTATTCCCTTATTTATACCTTTCTGTATTTTCTAAATTCTTACCAATGAGAATCTTTTACTTCCATAGATTTAAAAATTTAATTCACCTTTTCCCTTTTTCTTTCTTCGGGAAAACTCATATCAGGTATGAAATGTTTAGAACCTAGAGACTGTGATATTTTCAAGGAATCTCACCTATTTGGTCACTCACAGGGAGACAAAGAGCAAAGACTCAAAGGTGACTTCATGGTTTAGAGCAAGTTGTGTCTGGCTGCTCGGCACACCTTAACTACAGTGCGT
>NW_007737438.1:14186-15217 GCF_000696425.1 Galeopterus variegatus | reverse complement strand
AAGGTGACTTCATGGTTTAGAGCAAGTTGTGTCTGGCTGCTCGGCACACCTTAACTACAGTGCGTTACGGATCCGGATTGAATCGGAGTGCTGCCATCATGATTGTGCACGGATTTAAAGAACTTTGCTGTACTGAATCCTAGTAACCGGCATGGCAGCCTGTAGGATTTGCTCACCAATATCCAAGGACCCTCCCTGAAGAAGAATTAAACATCCTTGTGCAGCTGAACTCAGGTGTGACCGTGTGACTTGTTTGTCCAGTGGAAGCTGAGACATGTGACATTTCGCTGACGGGCTTTATGAGCCAGATGGTGGTTGTCACTTTCCCCCATGTCCATCAACCTCAGTCCCAGTGACTATAACGAGCAGAGTCCCCAGGGCCAACTTAGTGACACACAGCATGAGCAAGACACGAATGCAGTTTTATGGCAGGGAGGTAGCTGTCCCTGCACTGTGACAAAGCCTCTCCTCATGAATACAGGAGGAGTCCAGGAAAAGATACCATCAAGGACCTTTGGAAAGAAGATCGCACATACCGTACTGCAAAACCCTTTTTTTTTTTTATACTGCAGCTCCCAATGACAACTCCTGCTTATCAGACGAGTTATTTCATCTCTTTTGAGTTTCAATTTCCGTGTCTAACTGTTTTAATTTATTTTTGGTGACTTGCCAGCACAGGGATCCGAACCCATAGACCTTGGCTGCGCTTTAACCAACTGAGCTAACTGGTCAGCACCTGCAAAACATATTCTAACTATTTGACCTACTTTTCTTTTCTCTTGCTATTTTTACACACAGTAATTATTCTCCTTGATATTTTACTAACTTAGCAAAAGGTTCTAGTGCCTTTTGAGCCTGATTAACAAGCAAGCTAAGGGAAAAGCTTAGCTGTTTCAGAAACTTTAGCATTCACAGCAGAACTCACACCATGCGCTGAATTACACAACTACCATCATCACAAAGCACACACAAGGCCACATTTCCACAATATGTTACCCAACCTGCAACTCCCTCCACCCCCCAGTCTCAGA
>NW_007737438.1:7746-13654 GCF_000696425.1 Galeopterus variegatus | reverse complement strand
AGCAGAGATTAGTATGAGAGTCTGAGTAGACTGGGTGGGAAAGACCCACCCTCAGTGTGGGTGGGAACCATCCAGTCCACTGGGGGTGCAGAGAGAACAAAAGACAGGAAAGAGGTGAAGCTCTCTCTCAATCCACTGGAGCTGGGATACACTCTTCTCTCCTGTCCGTGGACATCAGAGCTCGGGACTCTTCAGCTTTGCATTCCAGGACTTACACCAAGGACACCATCAGCTTCCCTGGTTTTGAGGCCTTTGGACTTGGACTGAGCCATGCTACCGGCATCCAGTTTATGGACGGCCTATCAGAGGACTTTTCTTCATAGTCACATGAGCTAATTCCCCTAATCCCTCTCATCTAGTTATAACACATCCTATTGATTCTGTCTCTCTGGGGAACCCTAACTAATACAGTACCTTTATAAAAGAGACCCCAGAAAGCTCCCTCACCCCTTGCACCATGTGAGCACACAGAGAGAAGACACCGTTTATGAACCAGGAACAGGCCTTCACCAGACAGAATCTGCCACACCTTGATATTGGACTTCCAGCCCCAGAACTGTGAGAAATAAACTACTGTTGTATATAAGCCACCAGTTTATGGTATTTTGTTACAGCAGCCCGAATGGACTAAGACAAATAGCTTCTCATAAGCTCAAGTACCTTACAACGAAGCAACGCACACACACAGGCACACACACCACCTACAATAGAGCAAACCAGGCACGTGCACACACACACACACACACACACACACACACCCCACATGCCATCTACATGGAGCAAAGCACACACACACAGGCNAAGGCCACATTTCCACAATATGTTACCCAACCTGCAACTCCCTCCACCCCCCAGTCTCAGACGTAGGGAAGACTATATTGGGAACCACACAAGCAGCGCTTAGTAATTCTTCCCAGATCTGTTTTACTCCAATTCTAAGCATGAGCATAGACACGAGGTTTTTGTCTTGTGGAAGCTATTTTAAATCATTTCATTAAGTTCAGGCTCAGCTTGTGAAGTGTCTATATCAGGAGGGGGGTGTCTCTGTGTTGCACCAGGGATGTGCAAATATAAAATAGAATCATCCTTCAAATACGAATCATCCTTCAAATAACAGTCAAGAAAGAACATCTTTCAATATAAATTGATGGCAATCACCTCCAGTGACCTCGTGTATGAAAGGAATATAGGGAAGGGTGAAATTTTTAAAGTAAATTATCATCATCCAAAAGTCAAACAGTGCTATGATCTGAATGACTGTGTCCCCCAAAAATTCATAGGTTGAAATCCAACCCCCAAGACAATGGTGTTAAGAGGCGGGGCCTTTGGGAGGTGGTGAGATCATAAGAGTGGAGCCCTCAAGAACGGGATTAGCACCTGTGAAGGTCAATTCTAGGTGTCAACTTGGTTAGATGAAGGAATGCTGAGANTTGTTCCAGAGCCATTTTCTTAAACTTCCTCTAGGAGGGCATAGGGGAAGAATAGGGTAGGGGACAGGAAGGTCAAGGAAAGGGGGGACTTAGATGATCCGCAAGTTTAAAGCATGGATGACTGATCAGACAGGGGCATCGTTTACCAAGATCTGACCAACAAATTTGTCGTTTGTTTTGGATGTACACCCACTGGAATGTGCTCCTCCTCACAGCAAAGGTTGTGTTTTGGTCACAATGGGGTCTCCTGCCACACTGCAGGCGCCCAATAAATATCAGGTGAAGAAAAGCATGAGTAAGAATTTGATTAATAGACTTAAAAATTACAAGGCAAATTCTGTTCCCAGAAAGCTAAGTCACATTATAAAGTCCTCAACAACAGCATAAACGGATCAGGTGATTTTTTAATTTTCTGCGTGTTACATAATGGGCATCAGTCAGGACTCGCTCAGTTACAAATAACAGAAACCTCTACTCTAACCAACTTACACACCCAGGAGATGCGCCAGAGCCTGTAACAGAGAGGCCGGCGGGAAGGCGAACACTGACAGGCGGGACTTGAACCAGGGCTCAGCACATCAACATGACCAGGGTCTCAGCTGTGCCCCATCCTCCTGAGTTTCATGTCACATGGTGTCTTTCTCCAGGTCCCGAAGGGTGTGAGCCTTCAGGCTGCTTCCTCACTCAGGACCAACAGAGAAAAGCATCTTTCCTGGCAGCACTCAGGAATGAACAGAGCTTCCCTTTCCCAGGAGCCACCATATGCCACTGGCTCTGTGCACGTGCCAGTCCCTGGAGGCATCAATGGGACCGTCAGGGACCAGTAAGGACCAAAGTGGCTATGGCTGGGACTCAGCCATCCACATGTCAGATACAAAAGTGGTGGAGGGATGGAGTCCCCAATGGGAAATCGGGGTTCTGTCCAGCAGAGGAGTGGGAAATCTCAAACTGCAAACATCCAATATACGGTGTATACACAATGATTTCAGACTTTAAAAACTTAAAGTCAATATTAAGTATAGAGCAAAATTTTTCTTTTCTAAAATCATTTCTTATGACTAATAGTAGCTCCGTGAATTTTTCAGGGCAATGAACATACTTTATGTTTTGATTGTGGTATCAATGACATGACTTTAAATTGGTCAAAATTCACAGCAAAGTCTATACACTTCGTGCAAAGGGATAGATAGTAAATCTTGTTGACTTTGCAGGCCAAGACTGTTGCAACGACTCAGGTTTGCTGTTGCAGCATGAAGGCAGCCATAGACGTTATGTAAATGCCGAGAATTGTTATGTTATTTTTAAAAGTGTATTAAAAAGGCAAATGGGCTGAATGGGACCCATGAGCTGTATGTACCAGGAGGACCCTCGAACTTAAAAGGAATGAATTTTACTATAGTTAAGTATTCCTCAATAAACAAACAGGAAAAGGGGGAAGGGTCGTAGTCCTTCAACTTAACCTAATGTGAAATTTTATCAACAAAGTAGAGGCACTCCCCTGCTGGTAAGAGGGATCTGCAGATGATTGATACACAAAGGATGAGTGAGAAGGTTTACAGAAAGTTAAATAAGGAATTTTTAACCCGGCTTTTGAAGATTTTTTACTGACCCACTCAAAAAATTCACCAGAAGTTGAGTACCACCCCCCACCCCTGCTTTTGGCAAAGGCATCCGCAGGGGGCTGTGTTCACATCAATGCTCCAGAACTGAGTTTTGTTTGCTTGTTTGTTTTTAGATGGATGTCACTCAAGACTCATCATCTTGCATTTCTGGTTGTTTATTGTTTGTTTTTTTATGGCAGAGCAATCTCATTGGACACAGATTATGAAAAGTATCCAATCGTGTCTTCCCCTTCTCCAAATTATGGCAGGAACAATGCGCCTCTCAGGCTGGGAGGCCGCCAGAATTGAAGGAGAAATCAAACTATTGGGAACCAGAAAATGAAAACTCTCAAGAAAGGAAAAATAAAAGCAGGAGAGTTTGAAATCAGCATTCCTCAAATGGCATTCAAACATCCAGGTTCGATGTTGGCAGAGTTACTGCACGTGTGGAAATGCAGGTTTTATACAAGAAGCAAAGTCAGCCTCTAGCCTCTGGATTTTTAAAGATGTAGAACAGATAAAGAACCAAAGTGCTCACCTCATCTTTCAGCAGAAGAAACAGACTTTTAAATCAAAGGCAGCTAATGTGCAGACCAGCCAGAATTTTCCATGAAAAAGTCTCTTTCTACAGACAAACATCAAGTCTTCTGAGGATGTATATTTAGGAGCAGAAGCCATGCAAGGCATGGCTCCAGAAACACAAATAAGACACAAGCTGCCCTGAAATAGCTGAGAGTCCAATTGGGAAAACAGATGCATACACAAATATTTTTTTTAAATGTGTGTTATCACAGAGTCTCTCTAAATATTTGAGCAACTCTAAGCCAATTTAATTTGTAAGAGATGATGTTAAACATGGAAGTAATATTTCCCTTTGAATCAATATTACTAACAAAATACAAGAAGAGTCACACAGGAAAAAAAACTGGCGCACATCACTCCTTTCCCCCTCCTACATCTTGTGCTGCCAAGGACAAGAGTACAGAATTTCCTTTCTTAAAAAAATGCCAATAAAAGATCATTTTTGTTTTTGCTCAATTGTTCTTGTATGTTTGTTTTGTTTCGTTTTTGCTAATTAACTTGAGGTTAATATTACTAAGAGGGGTTAGGAATACAATTAAGCTAAAACATATCATCAGAGTTAGTTTGAATAATAATCCTGGCCTTAGTAACCATCCAAAAGTTTTGAAGACAAAATTGTGATATTGTTGAGATAACCAAGCCATGAAGATAAACTTAAGTTAAAAACAAAGTCACTTTTTCCATCGAGTCATTTCATACAATCAATCAGACATAAAAATCCCCAATGCTGTGCACTGGACACGAATGGATAAATAAAAAATAGCTCCTAACAAGGTGAAATATCTCCACAACGAGAACTACAAATCACTGCTGAAAGAAAATAAAGAGGACACATAAAGGTGGGAAGATATTCCATGCTATAGGATTGGAAGAATTAACACTGTGAAAATGTCCATACTACCCAAAGCAATCTAAAGATTCAGGGAAATCCCCATCAAAATACCAATGACATTCTTTACAGAAATAGAAGAAACAGTCCTAACATTCATATGGAACAACAGAAGAACCCAAATAGCCAAAACAATCCTAAGCAAAAAAAAATAAGGCAGAGGCATTGCACTACCTGACTTCAAATTATGCTACAAAGCTATAGTAACCAAAACAGCATGTAACTGGCATAAAAACAGATACTCAGATCAATGGAACAGAATAAAGAACCCAGAAATCAACCCATATACTTACAACCAACTGATCTTTGACAAAGGCAACAAGAACATACATAAGAGAAAGGACTGCCTCTTCAATAAGTGGTACTGGGAACACTGGGCATCCATTGTAGAAGAATAAAACTAGACCCGTACCTCTCACCATCTACCAAAATCAACCCAAAATGGATTAAAGACTTAAATACAATACCTGAAACTATAAAAGTCCTAAAAGAAAACACAGGGGAAACACTTCAGGAAGTAGGACTGGGCAAAAACTTTAAGAGTATGATCTGAAAAGCACAGTTGACAAAAGGAAAAAATAAACAAATGGAATTATATCAAACTAAAAAGCTTCAGCACAGAAAAAGAAACAATTAACAGAGTGAAAAGACAACCTACGGAATGGGAGAAAATATTTGCAAACTATGCATCTGACGAGGGATTAAAATCCAGAATATACAAAAAACTCAAACAACTCAACACTAAAAAAAAAACACGAGTAACCTGATTCAAAAATGGGCAAAGCAACTGAATAGGCATTTCTCAAAGGAAGGTATACAAACGGCCAACAGACACATGAAAAAATGCTCAACATCACTAAGCATGAGAGAAATGCAAATCAAAACCACACTGAGATACCATCTCACCCCAGTTAGTCTGGCCATTATCAAAAAGACTGAGAGTAACAAATGCTGGTGAGGATGTGACGAAAGGGGAACCCTTTACACTGTTGGTGGGACTTTAAATTAGTGCAAACATTATGGAAAACAGTATGGAGATTCCTCAAACAACTAAAGATAAAACCACCATATGACTCAGCAATCCCACAGCTGGACGTATTCCCAAAGGAATGGAAATCATCCTATCGAAGGGACACCTGCACTCCCATGTTCATCACAGCTCTATTTACAATAGCCAAGAGTTGGAACCAACCCAAATGTCCATTGACAGATGACTGTATAAGGAAAATGTGGTATACATACACAATGGAATACTACTCTGCCATAAAAAAGAATGAAATTGTCATTCACAGCAACATGGATGAACTTAGAAAAAATTACGTTAAGTGAAATAAGCCAGGCACAGAAAGAAAAATACCACATTCTCACTCATAAGTGGGAGCAAAAGAAGGAAGGAAGGAAGGAAG
>NW_007737438.1:4786-7287 GCF_000696425.1 Galeopterus variegatus | reverse complement strand
AGTTTATGGACGGCCTATCAGAGGACTTTTCTTCATAGTCACATGAGCTAATTCCCCTAATAAATCCCTCTCATCTAGTTATAACACATCCTATTGATTCTGTCTCTCTGGGGAACCCTAATTAATACAGTACCTTTATAAAAGAGACCCCAGAAAGCTCCCTCACCCCTTGCACCATGTGAGGACACAGAGAGAAGACGCCGTCTATGAACCATGAACAGGCCTTCACCAGACAGAATCTGCCACACCTTGATATTGGACTTCCAGCCCCAGAACTGTGAGAAATAAACTACTGTTGTATATAAGCCACCAGTTTATGGTATTTTGTTACAGCAGCCCGAATGGACTAAGACAAATAGCTTCTCATAAGCTCAAGTACCTTACAATGAAGCAACACACACACGCACAGGCACACACACCACCTACAATAGAGCAAACCAGGCACGTGCACACACACACACACACACCCCACATGCCATCTACATGGAGCAAAGCACACACACACAGGCTAATGCGCCATCTAAAAAAGGAGCATTGTACATGTGCACAGCCGCATACACAGAGACACACAAGGACATACACAGAGAAACACCCACACATCGAGGCGCACACACCACCCACGAATGAACCACACAGCACACATGCATGCACATGCATGTGCACACACACACAGAAGAGCAAATTTAAAATGAAATTCTATATTACTACGGCTTTTTGAAAATGCCGTTCTTCCCAAATCACACCACTAAAAGTTGGGGTTTTATCTTGCGTACCAATGTGATAACTCCTTTGGTGTTCAGTAAATTTCTGCTGTCATAAAATTTTCACCAAACTTGACTCTTGACTCAAGGTAAACCACAATGTTTTATGAAAATACACTTTCCCTTTGGTCCAAGGCAGGCAAGGTCACCCAGCATAGTAATGCCATTCAATGCCAACAGTGCCCAAGATGTGAACCTTTGGCAAATTAAATAGTGTACATGCTAGCCACAACAGGAGATTGGGTAAAACACACTAACAACAAAAACATCAAATCCACATGTTGTTTTTTACCGTGACACGTGTAGGAGTTTCAAGGAGGGAAAGAATCTGCCTTTTAAGAGAGATGGTAGCCAAAGGGACTCCCAATGGCCAATCTGGGGACAATGTGAGAATGGTAACTGAGTATAACATATAAAAAGTTGATAATGCTCAAAAGTTAGGATGTAGAAGTAAAGTATCCTAATCCATGGAAGGATTTCAACTAAGAACTTGTAGAAGAAATGAGAGCATTAGTAACCCACCGTTCTGTAACCCCCAATGGGACACTTTAATCAGGAAAAGATTGTGAGTGGATGTGAACAGATAATTGCACAGTTTCAAAATATCACCTCCAATGTATTCATTCATTACACAGGAAAGAAGGCACCTGCTCAATGGCAAGGTCCAGTGGACACACCCATAACCAACAAGCCAAACCAGCAAAATCAATACAAGGGCAGCTTGATCACCGGACCCCCTGGCATAACACAATGAAAGGATCCCACATCACCTACACAGTATTCGTGCCAAAAATGTCCAGCCTGAATTGAACCATGAGGAAACAGTCAAGCAAACATAGATCATGGGACATTAAAGAAGACAACTTGCCTGGATGCTTCAAAAAAAGTCAATGACCTACAAGAAAATTAAAGGCAGGCAGACTGTATTAAAGTAAAGGAAATATCAAAGCACAGCCAAATGTGGTGCAAAGTCCTTAACTGGACCTCAGGTTTTTTACAAAGGCTATGGCAGGACATTTTGCGCTGATACAGAAAACCCCTGGCAGCTACCAAATGGACACAGGTGTCCAGGCAGGTGCGGCAGCCCCCTGCTGCTCAGGAGAGTCCCACACTGGCGGGGCGTGGGGCAAGTCTGGGGCAGGCTCCCTGGGAGGTAGCATTTGGGCAAGGCTGAGACACAAGCTGTCAGGCAAGGCCAGGTAGGGAGCACTGGGATCCGCCAGGTGTGCCTCTAGTGACAGGTGCAGGCAGCACACTCAATCACCAGGAGGCTGATACGCAAAATGCTAGGATGCTTGTGACTACCATTTTAATGGGGGAGTCCCTAGAAGAGCTTACTGCCATTTCCCATCAATAATTTCCAAAAGGAAACAAATGGTTTAGAAAGCCTTAGACTAATATTTGGAAAGTATCAGACTGATAATTTGTGCTTCCATGTATATCACTTACATTTTAATGATATATAGTTTAGAGAATGAAATGAGATCTATTTTTAAACTTTTTATTTATGTATTAATTTATATTACTAAGGATTCTACATTTTTTACATTACTCAGAATTTTGTGTTTTAACACTATTCAAAGAGTAATTTTTACAGTTTTATTTTATTTCTAATTGACAAATAATAATCGCATCTATTTATGGGATACAATATGATGTTTTGATACATGTATACATTTGCCATGTATTCAACTGTATCTCCCAAAGTCCATGTATTGAAGCTTAATCCCCCTGTAACTG
>NW_007737438.1:0-3470 GCF_000696425.1 Galeopterus variegatus | reverse complement strand
CTTAGTTTCCTCTCTCTACCCTCTGTTAGATGGTGTTGCTATTTTTCAGATGGTGTGGGCAGTAAGTGTGCCCTGACACTGCTTGCTATGGGACTCAGCAAAAACGTGTGCTCTGGATTCTCTTTGCCTCCTCGTGATGGATGACAATCGACCTACACATCCCGATCACGGGATCCAAGAGGTTTTGACACAAGTAAGGACCCACACACCAGCAACCACACTCATGCTTTTTCTTCTCCTTAAAAGAAAAAATAAAAAAATAAGTATCCTGCCAACCCTTTTCTATCTAGCAGTTGAATCATCTTGCAAAGGGCAAAATGATCATTTAAAAATATTTTCTTGGGCCGACCCCGTGGCGCACTCAGGAGAGTGCGGTGCTGGGAGCGCAGCAGCGCTCCCACCGTGGGTTCGGATCCTATATAGGGATGACCGCCAGTGTGCTCACTGGCTGAGCGTGGTGCAGCCAGTCTCAAAAAGGACAAAAAATAAAAAATAATAATAAAAATATTTTCTTGCTCTGTCCGAGAAAGGTGAAGAGACACAAAGATATGCCATTTAAAAATTATAAATAAAAAACCTACAAAGTTTCTAAAGCAGGAGTCATCAAACTCTATCCTCAAGCATAATAAGGCTGGCCTTGTTTCTGTAAATAATCTTTGATTGGCATTCAGCCATGCCCATATGTTTATATATTGTCAGTGGTGATTTCTGTGCTACAACTGAGTTGCACAGTTAAGACAGGGACCGTATCTACCACAAACCCTAAAATACTTATGATCTGGCCCTTTACACACAAAGTTCACCAATCCCTGCTCTAAAGTTGTGTTATCTACCAGAAATATAATACAGGCAGCATATGTAATTTTAAAACTTTTAGTAGCCATATTAGAAAAATAAAAAGAAACAGGTAAAGTTAATTTTCATAAGTTGTTTTAGCCCAATTATGCAAAACAGGATCATTTCAATACATGGGGAATATTAAAAGTGATCCATGAGAAATTTTTCGATTTTTTCCCCACACACAGTCTTGGAAACGTGATTGTGATACACGGACCACACATAACGATCCAGACCAGCTGTGGCTCCAGCACCAGCTAGCCACCTGGGACCAGTGGCTCCACACTGGCCTCCACACCGGCCACCACGCATCTAAAGTGCATGCTGTATGAGAGGAGAAAAGATAAGGAATGACATCTCCAGTGAATGCTCCGGCTTCACACACGTCCCAAGACACAGTGAAATGTCAGATGCTAGGCTTGCTGCTCGTTCTAAGAATGCCCCAAAGCAATATTTGGGAGATATTTACACTCAAACATCACACACTGCATATCTGAAATTCAAATGTAACATCTTGCGCTGTATCTGGCCACCTGCCCCTGCACGTTCCTGCTCATCAGTAGAAAGTCAAGGCAGAGGCAGCGAAGGGAAGACAGAGCTGCTGTGAGCAGTCCTCACTTAACTGATTCTGAAACCTGCCCTGGGACACCCCCCACCTCAGTTCACACTAAAAGCACCCAGCCCAAGGGCTGCCACTGTCGCACAGAGGCCCCCGCAACCCTGACCCTGACAATGACTCAGCATTGCCATCACCCACGAAGGAGTCCAGACATTGAAACACAGAGCAGTCTTCCTCTTAAGCAGGCTTGCTTTAAATTTTTTTTTAAATATGTTTTATCTCACCAAGACCCTAGGGACACCTGAGAAAGAAAATAAAGGCTTCACCTGCTGAAGAGTGATCAGAGCGGACTACAAATAACTTTTCCTATTCCTGCGGGAAACAACAATCGTGTCTCCTCAGTGCCTGCAGGAGCTACGGGCAAGAGCTGGGGACCGCACGGGACACGGCCCAGGAGTAATTTCAGACAGGAGGGCTGTCCAAGAGCCCACCTGGGCATCCGAGGTGTAGACACTGTGCCTGCACCTTCTTTCTATAATCACACGGTTCGATGTGCTTCAACGCAGAGCTTCTGGATGCGTTTTCTTCCTCAGGCAACTGTCACCAAGTTCAAAGCACAAGAGGGAACTGGGAGCGCTGTCAGGGGAAACAGCAGGCAGGTTGTGCAATCAGGGGACCCTTGGCAGATGGGTGGATCACTTGGCAATGGTAACCGGATCAAAGCTGTCTACACCATTTGAACCGGTAAGAACAGGCCCCCAAAATGAAGGAAAAAGTGATCTAGTAACATCTACAATGATGCCCTTTTCTCCTTATTCATCTTGAAAGACCATCAGGGAGAAACTTTCTCACAGGAAGTACAGAGAGTCTTTATGTCAATGTCCTTCACGTGAATCCACCTGCTGAGCTCAAGTTTCGAAGCACTCCACCACCCATCCATTAGTTAGTGGCTGCTCCGAAGACATTTCTGTGCCAAATGAGGGTTATCTTCTGGTTGGAACAAAATTTTTTGCAAACTGAGTGTCCATGAATGAGGTCAAATGAACATTACAACCCAGGAGAAGGCAAATAACTCCACCCTATCTGGATTCACCAGAATTTCCCCTTTTCAGTGCTTCTTACCATTTCAGCTCATAGCCTCAGTAACAAGCAAGGATGTGCCAGAATTCCACGGACGCTCATCCGGTTCTCAGAGGCCCTGCCTTTGGATCGGTACCACCTGTGGTCTGATTTTCCTGACAGTATGCCCACTTGAGGTTGAGATTCTGTTACCCTGCAAACCAGAAAACTGACTCTAAAACAGAAAGCATAAACACACCACAGAAACAATAGCCTGCACCATGTCGCAGGCTCTACGCCAGCTTTTCCTTCCTTCTGCACTGGGAGAAGACAGTCCATCAAATTCTCAGATTTGTTACTGCACAGAAAGATTTCTTTCTCTCACAGATTTCAAACAAACAGACTGCCAAGTGTCTGCACCTTACGGCTAACTTCAAGTTACCCTACATTCATTCCAGAATTCCTCATAAGATGAAATAAAATCATTNGCCATCTAAAAAAGGAGCATTGTACATGTGCACAGCCGCATACACAGAGACACACAAGGACCTACACAGAGAAACACCCACACATCGAGGCGCACACACCACCCACTAATGAACCACACAGCACACATGCATGCACATGCATGTGCACACACACACAGAAGAGCAAATTTAAAATGAAATTCTATATTACTACGGCTTTTTGAAAAATGCCGTTCTTCCCAAATCACACCACTAAAAGTTGGGGTTTTATCTTGCGTACCAATGTGATAACTCCTTTGGTGGTCAGTAAATTTCTGCTGTCATAAAATTTTCACCAAACTTGACTCTTGACTCAAGGTAAACCATAATGTTTTATGAAAATACAATTTCCCTTTGGTCCAAGGCAGGCAAGGTCACCCAGCATAGTAATGCCCTTCAATGCCAACAGTGCCCGAGATGTGAACCTTTGGCAAATTAAATAGTGTATATGCTAGCCACAACAGGAGATTGGGTAAAACACACTAACAACAAAAACATCAAATCCACAT